>NW_028259154.1:27054472-27208851 GCF_977971745.1 Zootermopsis nevadensis | reverse complement strand
TCATTCTACAGGTAAATGTTTCGAAGAACGGACATTTCCAGCATTCGGGTGTTTAATAAGCAAAGAAACAGGCCCCCTGTGGTATTTCTGTCTAATGACTTGTACCACTTTACTTTTGCAGGAGGCAGCCATGGTTCTTGACGCTAGGGAAACTTTGGCGTTGGATTCAGCCCGCAGAAGGTAAGTGAATTCATTCACTTCTACTTTTGTAACTACGATTTCCCGTAAGTAATAGTCGAATTGTTCTAAGGACGTTCGAATCAGATTTGCAGTAGCTGTTAGGTTAGGGCGGCGTCTGAATGCTTGTCTCGTAGGAAGTGGAAAATTTTATTCACAGGGAAATGTTGGGGCCGGAAGAAGCCAGGACTGTTTTGAGACCACCGGAGGTTCATTTTTCTAAATGGCGAGACTCTCGGTGGAGGAGTTCCTGCTACACGTCTTAAACTGGGGTTGACGAAGGACCTTGTTAATTTTAATTAGTATTTGTGTCATTAACTCTTTAGAACCTAGTGGTAACTAACATTCATTTTGCCCAATTTTGATCAAACTACACACTGCATAAAGTAATTACTGATCCAGTTGTGTAGAAGAGGGTCACCATTGTTTTCTAAGCACTATAGATCTCACCTTTCTGAAACTTCAGACTTCGAGGATTTTAAGTGAGTACCTGCGAGGGCAGTTGAGTGCTTTGGTAGGTCGAGTGTTGTAAATCTAAAAGTTGAGACTACCCCCATGTTAATCTATGTCTGCATTTTAATTATGGATGAAGTAGTGCGTCGTTAAAATAAAACGAAAATGGCCAACAAGGTGAACCAACTTCAAGGCGGCAGGAAAAAAGTAGCGTGGTTTTAAGCTGTCTTACACCAACAACTGAGAATTATACACAGGATATTAATAGTAACTCGCTTCATTTCTGTGTACAGTGTGACCATAAACCCCACGCGACCTCACGTTATTTACATACTCAGTAGTTATTTAAATGCATATGCGAAAGATACGGAAGTTGCTCAGCCTTCGAGTATGGAGCAGTTAATCTGTAGTCGCGGACAAGTTAATTAAAACTTTTCTTTATTCCTCTGTGATTTTAAGAGTTTGGAGTTTTGTTCGTAATTTATACGAACACGATGTGAGAACTTTAAGTGAGTTAGTTCTTTCTTGTTGAGTGTGTACCTGATCGAAGTATGGGCCTGTGTATAGTACGTGGAAGATATTTGTGACGTATTTGTATGTTACGTGTTTGATTTGAAATCATCTTTAATGAAATTAATTTTCATGTTGAGGTTTGGATGTCAGTCGTCGCGTATCTAAACCATCCCTTGCTTTACTTTCCAATTGGAGTTGAATGGTCCATGAAACGTATAAGGGAGCAGAGAAAATGTGTGTTTATTCTTACACAAGACGAGGCGGAGATATGACAAACGCGTGCGGAATTGTGGTCAGAAAACTGACGATACCTAGGTGCATGTGGGAGAATAATATTATGATGTACCTTAAATAAATAGTGAGCAAGGGTTTGGATTGGATTCAGCTGACTCAGGATAAGGTCCACTGGCGAGCTCTTGCGAGCACTGTAATGAAACTTTGTGTTTCACAAAAACGGGAATTTGTTGACTAGCTGGGCAACTATCAGCTTCATAAGAAGAAGCCTGCTTCACTGAGTTAATCATGTAACAACCAAGAATTATAACAAGACGTCGTGATACAGTTAAAGCTTAAAAACACGAATTCATTAAAATGTTCATAATGTTGATATGTCCTACTTACATCCACGCGTGGACCCATTGAATGTTCGTTCCGGCAGAGCTCAGAGTAACCCCCCCCCCCCCCCAGCAGGTCAGCATTCAGTATTTATAAACCGCGTATATGGACACGGTGTTAACCGACTGGAATTTGAGTTAAATTGAAAATCATTTCACACGAATCCGACGTCGGAGCACCGTTCTGACTGGCACTTGGTCTTAATTGATGTAATGAATAAGCACTTTCCATACAACACGTTTCATTCCCTGTGTGACGTGGTGACACGTACAGCTTTGTGTGGTAAGGCATTGAATGTGTTCAGGTGGCAGGCCGAGGGCTGTATTGTAGGGAAAGGGATTTCTTCTTGTCGTGAGCCCCACTGCGCCCTGACCGGGGGAACTAGTAGCCGCCGGTTAAACTTTACCTCCACGCCTCCTAGACACACTGGCTGCCTCACATCACCATCAAATTTACTTCAGGGCTCATTTTTAACATGTTTTGATACTTTTTTGAGGATTGCGTTATTTCCTGTTGTGTTGGAAACATCTCTTGTTCTTTGTTGCGTCTTCATTCGTGATTAATATCGTCTGTTTTTCTTTCCTTTTATATGTCCGAATTAAATATCTCCGTCTTGTTCACAAGTTTCGTCACAGGCCAACCAACGTCACTCCTGCTTCGAGAAGCCCCGTGTTCAGTGCTTGGCCCAGAGGCCTTCCGTCCTTCCTCACTGAGGTCTCTCTTAATTTTCGTCAGTTCCTCCAGACATGTTTCCTCATAGTCCCTTAAACTATAAAACAACCGCTTCCTTCCATGTACATTCTGATTCATTATTCACTATTCGCCACACAATTCGACGCCGTGTGATCTGAGGTTTTGACGGCGTCGTTAAATGAACCGTAAATAAATATATGACAGGCCAAACAGTAAGGCTGTTTTATTTTCTGTACCTAGAATTTTACCTTTCATTTCACCATTTTAATAAAGTTGGTATGTCCACTATTCAAAGAGTGTTTTGTGGGTCCTAAACGCAGAACCCACAAAATCAGGGGTCGTATACACCTCGTGCTTCAGAATCAGAATTTTTATCTTCAACTTCAAGGGCTTTGGCAATAAAATTACTTCCACGTGTTATCTCTGGCTGATCACTGCCTCCTCGATGCAGTTATCAGTCGAAACAGAAATTGAGTAATCGGAAGAGTTATTGACCGAACTAGAAGATGGCGGCTTCTGATAAACACTTGGCGTTTATGGATGTTTAACAACGACTTATTAATTAATATACCGATCATAATACGTCTTTCCAGTACCGCTTTTGATTAGTGGATCTCAACCACGTCACAAAAAGGTTCAGGCAGAGAGAGAGAGAAAATCGCATTTTCCCCTCGGTCGTAATCCGTCTATCCTCTCAGAGAGGCTCTGTCAGAAGGAAGTGTTTGTTCGAGGTCATTTTAATGGAGGCGTTCGGTAAACACATTGCCACTGCTCGTGCTAAAGCCGCGCTCTTTCTAAATCTATCCGCAGAATGGGAGAGCCGCGCAAACACGAGCTAAGTCGAACCGCACGGAAGTGGGCGTGGCCTCGGAGCGAAATTCACAGCGACCGGAAACAATTTACACTCTTATCAAAATAGTGGGTGTATATTCGTGTCGACTATTTACCGTCGTGGCGCCATATAGTGATAGAATTATGAATTAAACGGTTGCCAAGCAACGGAACTTCGACGGGCATAGATTCGTGTGTGGTCCGGAATGAGCGGCCAGGAACGGAGGCGGGATTATTCATAAAGGCTACAGGTTAGGCCAGTCTGTTATCCGCTTTCATTTACGCTTTGAACATAGAATGTTTAAAATCTTAAGCGATGTCTCCACTAAAGCTACTTCATATTATATCGATTTCTGTTTTTGGCTCCGTCCCGAAACGAATGAAACCGTACTGTCTGTCTGTCTGTCCACTGACATTCCAAACCAATATTGACTAAATGTAGTATCGTCGCCCATTAGGAACATCTGATTCACCCGGAGTAAATATCATCGCGTTCCTTTACAGGATTTGTTCTGAGTCCCGTGCTGAGTGTTGTGTGTTTGGTGTTTTAACGAAGGAACCTGCGATGTTTTCGTGTTTCCATGAGCTGAATCTGTGCTGGCTCAAAGCTCCATTCGCGTCGCACGAGACGCTCAGCTAACTCGTCCTTTTGTGTGCGACGCTCGGCAAATCTGCAGATTTCAGGCAATGCAGTGCCAACAAGTCAGACCGTCTCTGCCGCTAATTAAATGAGCACGAATGTTTAACTACGTTAAGCGATTACGGCTTCACACTGTCTTATGCATCTTATTATATTTGAAGGAGGTGGATTTCAACAAAATTTCGTAAGCTGTTCTTTAAAAAGCCGCAAGAATAAGTTGATTTTTTTAAAAAAAAAAATTCTGCGGGCTACACAAAGTATGTGACAAGCGTGAAAATTGTACAGAGTCTATTCAGAATTTGGTTTGAAATTTCGACTCAAGAAACTGAAACAAATGTTAGGTTATAAAAACCATCACGAATTATTGTTGGTTTCTTTTGCATTTATATCAACTACCGCGATTATCTGTGGTCGATTTACGTCTTAATCTGTTCATTGGTTTCTTTAGTAAATTTCTATAAGTCTGTAGAGGTTCAGACGTGGGACCGACCTACTTTGTTTACCGTCTCGGAATTTGCTTGTATTTAAAACATAGGCCTAAATCAAGGCATCCGAACTCCGGTCGGGATTCGAAGCGGATACGTCGCGAATCTCATTCATACGCGATGAAATTCTGTCATCCCTCGCGAAAGACATGACTAAGGAGAATAACGAGATGCTAAAAGAGAGTGATTTCGTCTGGCGAAAGGTCACGCACGCGTGTGGACCAGCGTGTCAGAGTGCGAACTACCCCGCGCTGCAACACACCCCCGGGTGGCTTTTCCCGGGAGCGAGCTACCCGCAATGCGGGAATACTCGGCCACAGCTGAGGCTCCCACAGACAAACCGTTCTGTGGGTTCTTTGTTCACGGGGCGCACGTGGTCTGTGGGCCGAAGACTGAGAAACGCCTCGTCTAGGAGCCTAGATCAGTTCCGTCTGTGATGGGACAGCGGAACATCCTTCATGTCTTTCTGTTCGCGTTCCCGAATCTGTGCGCGGTTTCCATGGTTACTTACTATGAACACGACATATCAGTCGGCAAAGCCGAAGGAAACAGACCGCTTACGAGACCTGGGCGTAGATGGTTGGGAGATATTTATACGGATTTTAAGGGAGGAGGGTGTGGATTGGTTTCAACTGGCTCAGAACAGGGTCCAGTGGCGGCTGTGGTGACTTACTTCAGAAACCAGCTGTTTCCTAACCATCTGAGCAACTAACAGCTCCTTAGAAAGGCGTCTGGTCCATGGTATTGGTGTCGTATATTCCCTTACTGTA
Source organism: Zootermopsis nevadensis (assembly GCF_977971745.1). NCBI lineage: Eukaryota > Metazoa > Arthropoda > Insecta > Blattodea > Termopsidae > Zootermopsis > Zootermopsis nevadensis. The sequence continues at coordinate 27,203,674 of NW_028259154.1, read as the reverse complement.
GTTGTGAAATAAACAGCCCGATGAATGCGAAACAAACCCAAAATTAACAGTCTGATAACGGGGTGAGTGGGATTTGTGTGAATTATTTGTGCTTTGTGTACGAGTTAGTAGCTTGGCAAAACTGTGTTGGTACGCATGCACCAATCTGTATTTTAAGCAAGTTATGCATGTAAAGAGGGCGCTGATTACATTGCAATCGAGCAGGTAACAACTTTGTTAGCCGAGCTGGGCTATACTTTAATTGAAAACACATCATCATTATTATAAGCTGAAACAAATAACGCGGTCCCGTGTTATTTGTCTGCCTTCAGCTGAAGGAAAACAAAAGTTAATTTGAATAAAATGTGGCATGTAGCTACTTTTAAAAATGCTGAGACAGAATTTTTTTGAGATCGTTCATGGCGATTAAAGAAGATATGGCGGTCAACGGGATTTCCGAATCCGTGATAATGTTAGTAAACCAAGTCTGTTTCAAAGTTTGCGGCAAGAAATAACGCTGATGATAGTTTCCTTGCATTCGTCTGGTTTTGGCGACGTCTGATCGAAAGGTCCCTGTTACAAACAGCACCCCGAAATGGAGGCTGCGTCTCTAAACTTCATGTCTCGTGCAACGGTGCGTCGTAATAGTGATGAGTGGTCTCATTCCATTTTCTGTGTGTGTACGAATAATAACAAAAAACTCAGTTTTTAGAGTTTTGAGCGCAGAGCTGCGTTTTCTCCTGCTTTGAGGTCATATTGCCCAAATTAAGTGGACCCGTTTTGGGAACGGTGGGCTAACACATCTGGAAAAATTCAAACTCGATGCATGCCAAGCCCATGTGACCGGGATGAGGGAGACTAGTTCCTGATGATTCTACTCCCGTATTTTGAAAGATTGATTTAAGCCTGTTGTACTTCCGTGAGGTTAGAAGATTTTGTTGTACGGCTTCTGGGTTTTATTAAACAGGTTCTTTTTATTGCTTCGATATTATGTCTTTCTGCGTGTCATGAATCGGTGTAGTTTTAACTGATTTTTTACGTGTATTTTTTTTTTAAATTCCGATTGAGTTAGGCTGCAGTATCGATTTGTATCGAAGTATTCGCGCGGCTGTTTACTGGAGCACTTGCAAACTCGGAAGTGGCGGTCAAAATGTGCGCCTTCTTCCGCCAGTTCTTTGTTGGTTAACCCTTTGAAGCACGAAGCTCGTGTAAATAATATTTAGGAATTCAGTCCGTACCGCGAAGAAAACACAACTCTCCACTATTAAAAATATCAACTGGTTGACGCTGTTTAAGGAAGTAATCGCTGTTTACTGTGAGAATCACACGACACACATTAATGTAAATTGCAGGGTTACTGACTATTAAAGTAAGTGGTACATATAGTTACCACTGGGCCTTAAAGGGTTAGCCCAACCAGGCGGCGCCGGTGTTACTGATCACGTGATCAGCTCCTTGGCAGTCCGTATATTATCGCTCTCCAGTTCTCCAGCGATCGAATGCAGACGACGGCTAGAACGTCACTGCTTTCTTTTTCCAAAATGAGATGTGGGGGGGGGGGGGTGGCGCAGGAAAAGCAGAGAAAGAGACGGACAGAAGTAACGAGAATCTCGACTCGACTTACTTTCGTTTGCCAACTCAAAAGATAAATCGTTCGCAAGTATCAGCTAGTGCCGCTGAGTGTTCTGTGCGTTTACGACTCGGGTATTCGCGTATCAATCGAGAAACCACCTGCTCCAATTATTTATCTTCCGGTGCTCATGAGTTTTTAAGTTACAGGGCACGTCTACCCTCAGTAATTTTACGTGAATAGTAAATCTTCGTTTGAGTTACTTTTATTTCGGACCTCGAGAAAAACGAATTAACTCCCCGATCGACTTTGATGCAATTCTTCTTCTACCAACAGAACAGGGGCTCTAGTTCGTTTAAAATATTCGATATTGCATATTACTCCCTGGATGGGAGATAAGCCCGTCTCACTTGGCATCCATTCGGAGTGGACTAAATTTATGTGGCTCAGGATAGGGTCCGGTGGCGGTATTTTATGAACACGATTTTTCCATATACACTAATATCTTGATCAGCTAAACGACCGCTAGTTCCTTCAGTTATCTTACTTCGTTAGTTTAATTATGATCACATAAACATTATTTTAATAAGGAAAGTGACGTGTACATTTCATCATGTAATTGCATTTTATTGGCTCGGGTTGAAGAATCGTGTGGCGCTAAGGTTTTACACATTACAGGGGTCGTGGCTCGAGGACCGATGAGTGTAATTTCGTGTTTGTTCACCGTTTCGATTTAAATGGTTAGTTCAGTTACCAGTTGCCAGTTACGTCACGGGTGATAGCGACACCGAGTTACTTCTGTTGGCCTTCGCCCCGGGCTTTTGAGGCGGGTTGCAGTACATGCTCCTTGTGTGACTGAAGTTTATCTCCGCCGAAGAATGCGCTGCTGGGTCCATTACGTGTCTGTTCTCATAATGTTCCCTTATCGCGGACGTTATGCACGGAAGAAAGAGTCGCGGACCGGACCTTGAAAAAGCTTGGGGCTCTTCAAATTCAAGGCGATAACATGCAGTTTGCTGATTGACATTAGGGTCAGCGTATGTCTTACAAATGGCGAATGAACACGGACGCCATATTTATTGTTTTGTGTTGCTTTGTTGCGATGCGTTGTCTCTGCGCCACCAATTCAAACTGTGCAGTGCCGGAACCGGGTCTTTTTTTGTTTTCTCAACAAATACCAACGCTCTCGCTGTTTGTAAAACACATCTCAGTTTTATTTTAAATGTATCACACTGAGAAGATTCTACGTACAAGACAGGGTAATAAAATCTAGAATGAAATGCGCAAGACACACAAAACTCAGGGTGGAGATGGGAAATGCGTACAAAACTTTAGACGGAACACCTGAAGGACAAACCAATTTGAAGAACCACGGATCTTGAATAAATCTCGTCTGAGGACGTGTATTGGATTCAGGTGGCTAAGAACATGTATGTTGGCGGGTTCTTGTGAAATCGTTAATGAACCCTCTGGTTCCATGAAAGGCTTTAGTGAGCAGTGAAAGTAGAAATTCAGAAACTCGATTAAGAATCACGTACATTAAAACTACCTCAGCCCTTGGTATTTTAATTTCAGAAGAATCTTTCAGAGTCCGTGGGTACACAGGGGCTGGCACTCGCTGTTCGTTCTACGAAAGTTTTTGCGCTGATGTTTCATATTGAAACACACAGCGGCTGGTTCCAGCCCTTTCCCACAATTTATCATCTTTATCAATCTGTAGATGTTAAATATCTTAAGAAGCAAACTCATTTCGTGAGCATACGCTCGTAAGACTCAGGTAAAGGCTTTTCAGGACCGAATGAATAACAGCTGAAACGCGAAATAGATTTACAATAAAATAATGCGAGGCGAAAGAACAAATGAACGCGGCAGTGTTTACATTCTGCGTCAATCTTGACAGGGAGTGAATGGTCTTTGTACAATCTATCTGCTGTTTCGAAACTGCCGAACTGAGTACAAAGGACTGCGAGATGAAAGATAAATAAAGGAATAATGTGATGTAATGATTTGTTAAAATAATGTTACCCAACATTTTACAGTAGGCAGATCATTAGATTATCTTTGTTTGTGCTCGGTTCAACTCAGTTTCGGCCTTATGATGTTGGAATGAAATGGTTGAAGTTTATTTCTGCCTCAGGTGTGAATGAATTATATTATATTCTACATCCCTCTTTGTTAAAGGTTACTCAGTTCTAAACGTAATTTTCTGTTACATATCGCAGTATTCAAAACGAACAGGAAATCAGCATTTTTCGAACTTCCTCGTAGTTGTTCAAGATGAGCGTGGCAGTGAACATTGTAATACCCGACTATAGTCTCTCGTGTCAGAGAAGGGCATACATTCTTGGTATCCGTAGTTTGGCCGATACAACATTCATGCGTTGTGTGTCGGGGAACGTAGGGACCACTAAATTCGGGGAAGTGTTCAGAAATTAGCCGGAATGCGTCTGTTCTTTTAGGAAACAAATCTTCTGATCATGGACTTATGTCAGTGGTTGTACTCTCAGCTTCAAGGCCTCACGATCGTCTCTCCAGCGCACAAATATTTCATCAGACTGACTGCCCTCGTTCCACACAGTACAATACAGATTGCTTTCGACTCTCCGGAAGGGCAGAGCCCACTTGAAGCATGCAACATCGGGCTCATTCTGAGGGAGGGCATTGCTCTCTCTCTCTCTCTCTCTCTCTCTCTCTCTCTCTCTCTGTGTTCAAATCTCTCCCATGTTTGCTGGACCGTTTCCACATACACAGATAGTGCACTTGAATTGCCTCCAGGACATGGCAATCCAAGCTTATGGGTCTGGGATCGATATATGGACAGGGTTTCAAGCGAAGTGCAAAAGTGATGGCGGTGTCTGTCCATCCGTCCGTCTCTCTGAATGTTTATCCTTTCTTTTGAAAGTGCCGAACTGCTTTCTGTTTCGTAGTTCATTTCAGTTTGTGGAGGTGGAACACAGCCCCTGCTTAACAGGAAAGGAAAATCGAACTTTATGCAGGAAGAAACTGGTTCAAGGTCGTTTGTTCCTGCGGGTTCTAGTAAGTGACCAGACTTTCTTCCGACGCTGCTGTGGTTATGTTCGGGTGTCAGTTTACAAAGCTCTTCGGAGCTAAATGAATTTATGAACGCAGTGAATATGCTGACGTCGTTCTTCTGGGCTGTAACACCGTGTGGACCTGTAGGAAGATAGCAGAGTTTCGGAGGAAGATACTGCCTCAATCTTCAGAACGAGCGTTTCAATCCAGAAGATATGGCCAGTGTCGAAGATGGAGGCAGTATGTTCCTCCGAAACTCTGCTATCTTCTTACAAGTCTTGCGGGTATTAACCCAGATGACCGATATCGACAAAAATTCTGGTCCATGCGTAAGACGCCCGTCAAAAAGTGGAGTGTTTAACGCGTTTCAAAAACACGTTTCTCTCGCAGATTAACAACAGAGCTCGAAGTTCTGCTGCACGAACACGCATTTCTGCACAGACTATAGCATCCCTGTTGTTCTAAATGCGGTCTCCGTGTACAACATGGCTTGTGTGTGGCCTTGCGTGTGAGAGTACTGTGCCGATCCTCCTCTGGAAATTGCGTTCTGCTGTTGATATGTTGGCGGGGGGTTCATCTGGCGGTGACGAGAGTCACCGTCGGTAACACGAGGCTCAGTCTGTCTTGTGGCTTCAAGCAAAAGGGCGCATGCAGAAGGCCCACCACACTGCCTAATCCTCACTTCATGAACTTTAATTTTCCCGTAGATGATTTCATTTTACATCCAAATTCAGAGTGCGTTTGTTGCCAGGACCGAAACAGTGACACGGTTACAAGAGACTGTTTCTGGCTCTAGTTTTTAAAGGGACAAATGGGACCTCCACCCAGAAACTTGCTTCATGTGATGTCTGAGGGTCGTCTTTTATGAAACCTCGATGTTCATTACCGTGTTCGCAGGAGTCTGCCACAGGTCCTACCAAATCAGCCCAATAAATACGCAGAATCGCCTTCATATTAATAAACTTGATTTAAATAAGTGTTCTGCATGACAATGCAGCCCGCATTCATACTTGTTGCTCACACGTGACTGCTCATTATGTAAACCTACGTCATCCGTTGTATCGAGTGACGTCACTTTATTTCGTCATTATTTTGTTAACACAGAAACTGTTTCGAAAACTGAGTCGATCTGCTTCAAGCGAACAGAAAAAGACAGACCGTCGAGTTATCAAGACGGGATGATCCTTGTGACGCTAATCACTGCGTGGTGAGTATGATTGATGAGCCGGTGGGTCGCTCTGTGGTCTGCAAAACCTGTATCTAACGAATACAAATCGAGATGTTCAATGCACAACTAATGGCGGCCGGAGGATATAAGTTCTTCTGACAACCTAGTACAGCACCGGCAAAAATATACGTACACAACTCGTTGATTAGTGAAACGTAACCCGCATAATCACATCATTCGCCATTTTATTGCGTGTGCCGTGGGTTAGGTTAGGTTGGGTTAGGTCCATTCCGCTGGCGTGTTATTATTTACGCATCAAAAGTTGTAGGCGTGAAAGTGGTAAATTTTACATGGATTTATAAGTAAACATTTATAGTATGTGGTAGGTTACCCGAGCTTTGTTGGCGTCCAGCGACTCTTCTAAAGTGGGCCTTCAGCGGAGAGCGACGTCTACCACCGGATTTAAGATTCATTATCTCATTATGTAATCAACTGAGTGTACTGATGTTTTGCATTGGGATCCCCGAATAAATTAATGTTATTTTCCCGAGCAAAATTAAACAGAATGATCTTTGGAATGGAGATGTGTTGTTTTATCTTTGAAGTATAGACGGAATTTTTACGGATTACCGCACTTTGATGAGGTTTGCCTCTCCCGACCAGATGAATCCAGTACTCGGCCTATTTCATAAGAATCATTTTAATATTATTTCCCTTCCGTGTCAGAGTACCCTAAGCTGTCTGTTCCTATCATGATTTGCTACTAAAGTTAGGTTAGAATATCTCATGGGGCCCATGCGTGCTACATGTTTCGCCTATCTCACCTATACAGTTCAAATTCAGAGTTCCTCTCTCCTGATGCAGCGTACTTAGTGCACTGTTGCTCTGAACTGGACACTCCGCTCAGTGCGTAAACAAAATGGCTATTGCTCTGAATTATCATCAGAGGTGATGATAGTTGGACGTGTCTGGTGCAGGGGCGCCATGTCTGCTGTTCGTTTTCATCCCGTGAGATGAGAATCGACCAGACACGCCATTATTTTAATGCAGTCGCATTACTAAACAAGCAATTTGCTTGGTATCCAGGGTGCGAAATCATTTTAGGTAGAAAATGCGGACAAGAACGAAGTATTTTAATTGAGCCAAGCAGTGAATTTTGATTACCGGCGGTCACCAAGTACAGGCACACAGGGTATTTCGCAATTTGATTCACTGTCGTCGCGGTGAGCACTTTGGAAGTATCGGGTTCGATTCTTGGCTTGAGGACCGGCTGTCCAGACCGAGGTGTCTCGTAGTTTTCCTCAGTGCCCGCAGGAAGGTGCATCCTCTCAGAGTCATTATTAACAATTATTCTGTTCCTTCTGACGTCATAAACGGTTGCTGGAAAGCGTTTTCACTTAAACAAGGATTAAAGAATAATTTCTTCTGTTGCATGTGGGACGCATTAATGAGTTACTTGGTTAACGATTTGCACCAGATCGGTTGTAAGTCGGAATAACAGTAATGGAAGCAGTCGTGGCCGATCTCAGCGGGCACTCTGCCGGTTCAAGTCCTGACCGGACCGTTTGTGACGTTTTCACGTCCGAAACTGGAGGCAGCAGGTAACTAGAAATTGTAGTAGAGATTTGTAACGCGTGCGTCGTGTTGTGAAGATCAGGGTTCCTGTTTCACGTCACTCTCGGAAAAGTGCTGCTTTGAGGCAGGTCGCTTCGTCTTGCTGTGATGAATAATTGATGTTTTCAGTAAGATCTGTATTCTCCAGCGTCTCGAGACACGAGCACTGTTCGTTGCTACAGAAACGACAGATTTTGTCAAATATTTCTTTACGTAGCTGAGTGGGAGACAGGGTGAGTTTTCTTTGGGGTACGGACTAAATTTCTAAAGTTATTTATTAAATGGAGAAAATCAAAATTCCGTCATGGCTGCCTCAAGCTTGTACAACCCTGACGCCTTCGCTTTTATGAAATCCTCATCAGAAGGAAGAACGGGCAAGGCATGGGAACCTTCTATCGAATGAAGCTTTTTTACCGTCTCACTAACTTCTTTCCCATTTGATCTTTGCTCCATCATTCTTATTCGTGCTTCAAATGGTTTAAAGAATTAAATGAAATTCAATTCAATTCAATAAATTTGCCTCTGACATTCCTTTCGAGAAAGTGTTTGAATTGAGTTACGTGTATGAAGGCACCTCAGAACCGAAGCTGGTTTATACAGTCCTCACGAGAGAGCGAGTTCTAAACACATTAACCTTCAACTGCATTCATAAAACACGACCTGGAACACGTGCCCTTGCAAAATTAGTCTGTGGCAGTAGAATGGAGAAAAGTACATAATTAGGAGTTCAATCGAATGTTCTTATGGCGATAAAGTTGAGGAGAATGAGATGGGCGGTACATGTAGCATTCATGAAAAGTGAATTCATATAACATTTAAAACACGAATGCAAAGATTGGAGGACAAGGTTAAGAGGGACTTTAAGGGAATAATAAATAGTACGTGATGGCGTGAAGAGGATTCTTCTAATTCAGTTTGCTCTTCCAGTGGTGGGGTTTCGTGAACGAAATTTCTGGTTTCAAGAGAGACAGGGAAGGCCTTGGCTTACTGACCCCTTTCAAGAAGGGCTGGCTCATCCATGGCGGGAGGTCGCCCGTTCGTACGCAGCCCAGGATCGTAATTTTCACTGTTGCAGTCAGAATAGTGGAATATCACTGATTTGGAAATTGTTTCCATAATTTCACACGTTAGCGTTGAGAACTACGTCAAATACAACGTTCACATTTAGAAACAAATCGAACGTAAAGGCAGCTTGCTCAGCGGTCCGCGTCTCTGATTATGTCAGTACTGATTGACACAATAGTTATACTTACGCACGGGTTCATTAAGACCGGAACACAGGGCTAATTAAGTTCATAATTCTCTCTCAGAATACACACGACACACACTCGTATTAGCAACATCAAATATTCTGGCTTGATTTAAATGATTTATTAATTGGCATGTAACAGGGCCCCAAAATCATTACCTTGATTCACTAGTAGACACGTAAAAACAATGCCAATTGTCGGAAATTCCTAAAATAAATGACCTCGTTTCAATTAATTAATTAATTAATTATTCTATCCAGACTGCTTACAGAAACAATAACTTGGTGGAGGCACAAGCACCTCTGAAACGTCGGTAAACGTCTGCCACACTGCACGGCGCAGCATTTATGAAGGGTCGTCTTCGTAATGGCCTCAGTGAGAACCTGAAATCTCACCCGCTTACAATTCATCACTTAAGCCGAACAGAGCAAATTATTGGTCTCAAGCTCTGAATTCAGCCATAATCCGACCATTAACTACTGTAATTTATTCATTTGTGCACCACCCGGTATCATAAATATTGCTGCCTACTTTGTTCGTGACAGCGAGGGGGGGGGGGAGTATTAATTTTACACGAAACGAACCAAACATTGTGGTCCAGCGGTTGGCAGCCCTGCTTCGTATTGGGAAGGTCCCGGCTTTAAATCTCGGTTCAGAGACCGGCTGTCCTCACCGAGGCTTTTCGTGATTTTTCCTCAGTCCCTCCAGGCAAATGCCAGGATAGTACCTTAAATTAGATTACGACCGCTTCCTTTCGAATCCCTTCCAATTCATGTTTCACTAATCATTCTATCTTTCAGTCTGAGGTGCTGAAGGCATCGTTAGACAAACAAACAAACAAACAAATACGTGAGAATGAATAGCGTTTTGAGAGTTTTCGAAATTAAATGCGTACAGTGGTGCTTAAACTGAGCTTAGTCCACGGAGTAGTGCTTTTTGAAGCTAATAGTAGCTCATATGGTCAAGAAATGTCTCGCGTTTTGTGGAACCAGAATTCTCGTTATCGTGTTCGCAGTTTCCCACCATTGAATTTAATCGTCAGCCACTTCAATCGAGAATACAACCCCCCCCCCCCCACTCTTTATGATCAATTTTAACTTAATTCTCGCATCTTCGCCTGCGTGTTCCAAGTGGTGTCATGCCTTCAGATTTTCCACCCTAAATCTTGTCAGCATTTCTTGTATCCCGCGCATTTTGCTTCGTGGGGGAATACAGATCGACGCCCCTCATTGCTGCGAAGTGACGTTAATCGCGATTAAGGAAACAACGAGTGGCTTTGTTCCGCGGCTCTCAACACATTTGCGTTCCTCTCAGTGGTTTCGTAACACTTAACTTGACGTCGATTACACTTTTCCTTCCTCAAAGACCCGCGTCAGAGCGGGTTGCCGGCTTGACAGGCTGAAACGAATAATTAAATAAAAGGTAGCATTCCTAGACCACGACGCAAAAATTATAATTTCCCTGGAAAACAGAAGTGCTTTTCAAGTGACGTGCGATGGTTTTCTTCAATGTCTTATTCTGATTTAACGATGCAAGGAGAGAAAGAGAGCGAAATCATGAAATTCCTCTTTGTGTTACTTTCTCCGTTTGCTAATTAGCCGTCTCTCTTACGAAGGAAAAAAAGTTTTATTTTTAAATTGCTCGTAACTTACAAGCTCCTCTCAAAGAGACCGCGTCTGATGACAGAACAAAATAACAAGCATGTCTCGAATTTGTTCGTCGTGTTTCATGCGTTCTGAATATCTCCGTGTCATCGCTCATTGAGCTCTCCTCCTTTGCCTGCTACAAGGTTAAAGCTCTTGGACGTCAGTCCATCGGTTTACGCCTTTCAGTTTTCTGTGACACTTTTATTCGGTTTGTTGAAAACGCAGGCACCGCAGGGCGACCTGGTTCAGCCCGTTGGAATTTTCCGGGAAGAGAGCTCTCTCCGCGATGAGGACTAATTGATTTTTGTGGAGCCTGTGGCCAGTCCTTATGAGCGGCTTTGCTCTGTCCCATCTTCGTGTTTTATACTCGGTAATAAAGTTAGCTTCTGTTGGCTGAGCGTAATTTCGTTGGTAGTATAATGGTCCAATATTTCTCCTTCCTAGTTTATGGCAACTGCTTTCTCGTACCACACAAAGCATTTCAGTAGTCCGAGACTACTTTATCTCAAACGTTGGTAATGATTCTCTCAACTTTTTTGTAATCGTGGTTTTGATTTAGTTCATTGTAATTATGTTCAGTATTATCTCTTTCTGGGATATATTTATGTCAACGACGTTTCGGTGGTTTACTACTCCCCGTTCTTGTACTGACAGGTTGGTGTGTGCCAGCAGCGTTTTCTGTACCACACACTTCTGGCAGAGGACATAGACTGCAGGCGATACCTGCTGGCCGAGACAGTAATATAAAGCTCTCTCTCTCTCTCTCTCTCTCGTTCTCTCTCTCTCTCACACACACATACACACACACACACACGCACACACGCACACACGCAGATATATATATGAGAACTATATTCCGACTCATAAATGGTCTGAGTTCTGCTTTAGATCTGCCCCACGTGGGAATTATTGTGAGCGGTTTTGCGCTTTCATATTATCCGACAACAAAAATTAATGGTTGCTAAAAGCTGTAATTAATTGTGTCTCTGGGCAAGGCTGATACAAATGCTTTGATAACTAAAGTTTATTGTGCAGGAATCAATGATCGAGTTGATCAAATTAGGCATAACGTTTACAAATCCACGAGGGAATTAGCAGCCCGTCCCGTCATAACACCAGTCCCTTTCGTTATGTTCCTCACGTCGTTAAAGTGTAACCACCAAGAGCAAACTGAAACTTCAGCTGAACTAAATTCCATCTTCATGAACTGAATCCAATTTTGTACCTGATCGATCTAATTAGTGTTAAATCCTGACGTCCAGAACTCACCAGATTAACAATCATATTGAAAAGGATTTTTAAAGGGATAATACAGAATATTCCTTATAAAATGTCATTCAGGCATCTCGCGTGAGCAGCGGCCTAGCAACGAGGGTGACCTTGACTCCAATGTCACGGGGAGGTCGTGGGAGTCTGTTACACGGGGGGTGGACCTGCATCTGATATAATTATTCTTCCGAAGCACGTGGCTGATGCGCTGCGTTTTAAAAAATACGTCGTGTACTTTTTTATACGTTTGCTTCCAGAGGAAAGCATTTTAAAATGTTTTGTACAATCCTTCTTCAGTGTACATATTTAATTAGAGGCTGAATTAAGGTAGCTTTAGCGCTGGTAGCCGTGTAAGAATGCGTCTACTCAACTGCAGGGTGGAATTTGTTGTGTTACACATTTCTTTTGGACGGGTTTCGTAATGACTCCGTCACTTAAGTCCCTTGTCCTCGGCTGACATCAAATTCAGACGCACTGACGGACGGACTGCGCGCTGGGTTTGCCGCGTCTATCTCCACGCATTAGTAGCAAATCGATAAATCATATTTCTCTGCATTTTTAATGTCGCTAGTGTCTGCTGCAGATATAATGTGGGATATTAGCTGCGTGCAGGCCTATAGAATTTAAAATGCAAACCTAATGCTGTCGGGATTATTTAAGTACGCTTTGTGTAAGACGGATTAGCAATATTTTGGGAACGTGGCTTTCGTTGCTGCATATTCCTTTGTTTACATTTCGGTCGTTGTTAAATTCAGCGCTGATAACGATTTGATCACGTGATATGACTCAGCGTTTACTTGTATTAAACTGAAAGTTATTTAACACTGGGGATATCTACCGTACTCTTACGTTAGCGAAGAGGACTTAAGGCAATCATGTCGCATTACATTAGTGAAAGACTGACTTACGACGCAAATCTCGATCTGGGATCGATTTAGTGCAAACAATGGCCCGCGTGATGTGTAGTGAACAGCACCTTTAGGATGTCAGCGTACTCCAAAGAGAACACCTTTCTAATCTTATCTAGCCTTTTTTCAATGAATGAGCCAACTAATTCACTCGATGGAGCTGCATTAGTCTTGAGACGTAGTAGGTCCTCTTAGCTACAAGAACATATTCTCCGTTTCTTGTGGAACGCGAAGGCTCCTTCAGACGTATTTTAATATTATCCTCCCATCTACGCCTAGGTCTTCCGAGGGGACTCTTACCTCCATTTTTTCCGACGAAAATTAGTTTCTGCAATAATCTTTTTAAAACAAAATTAGAAGCAAAGATGGTTGAATGTTCATTCAGTGACTCATGACGTAACTAAGTAACTGACTGTCTAATTATAGAACCCGCATAACGCTGTCACATCTAAACCTCTTCGCGTGCTCTGTTGTGGCATGGCGGTTAAATTCACAACTTATCATATACCAGTAAGATCCGTTTTAATATTATCCGCTTAGAGGTGTACCTAGTAGCCTTTTCTGTTAAATGTCGCGTCTTCACATCATACACAGTCGTCGCAAATCTACGCCCGTTGCTTAGTGATCATTCACTTTCTTCGAAATCTGTTCCGCCTTTCGATTTCGATTAATTACGTCATGTGCCGAGCCCTTCGTCTTTATTTTCTCGTGTGGCGATGCTCCTATTTCCTGTTACGTCTGCCGCAGATAGAATTTGTTTCCATCTCGGTTTTTTCTATTTTTTTCTAAATTAGCTTGTAATGGTTCACAGTATTATAATGCGATGCGCCTAATATTTACGGAACACGAGTGTGGGTGGAAGAAGGAGATTATTCAGAATTTCAATTCCGCTAACGTGCGCCATTGCTGTACTGCGAGCGGGGGGGGGGGGGGGCACGAGCTTAATGTTCACGAGAAAACTGGAAATGTCCATTACGCTCTAAAGATACGTCCGTTTTCGGTTTGGAAGTTGCCTGGCAGTAGAGCAACCGGGAGTGCGCGGTATGGCTTTCAATAACGACGGCAGACAGCTACTTCTCTTTCAGCCTTAATCTCTTTGGAAGTAGGTTTTGAAAAAGAGGACAGAAAGCCGATGAGATGGAAGCAAAGACATGCGAATGAAAAAGGAAAACCAGACGGAAAAGTTGAAGAGCGAGTCTCTCAAATAATATGAATGAGACGGAGAGGCTCAGACAGGACTTTCGTTCCTGTCGTCCGTCTTTGATGTTCATTTCTCATTGGATAATGGTCGCGCGAACTGTCGATAAAGCTGTGAGCTGCGTTTCGTTTGCGCCTACACTCGTCTTCATTAAGGCCGACGCGCCGGAGGCTCCGGTCGGGCCAAAAACCCTCGCTGCACGGCCTCGGGGGGGGGGGGGGGGACACTTGCCGAAATTCCGGACTCTAGAAACTCACTTTCTGCTTTACTGCATTTTATTTTGTTCCCTGGACCCACAGATGGAAGGAGATTTCTTCTCTCAGCTCCTGCTTTAATTTAAACTTACCTGTCAGCCGTTTGAAGGGGTAATTAGAACTCGCTTTTTATACTTGGCGTTGAAGATCTTAGAACTTTGACGCGCTGACGGTGGTGAAGGAGAAAGGGCAACTCCTTTCTTTGTACTTAATTGCATTCCTCAGATCTGATAATCGCTCAGAAGTAACGTGGTGTATCATATAAAGAAATAAAACAGGGACAAACTATGCAGATTTTACGATGATTTGATTCGGGTTTCAAGACCGAATTAATTTTACACTTTTATGAGTCGTGACTTGTCTTGTTTAGAATGTCACTGTATAAATGTTTTTCTTTACTCTGTTGCAGATAATATTTTAGTCTAGCATTTAGTAATGTTTCGAACGCAAAAGGCACGCCTATGTTAACGTGAGTCTATATGCATACAGCGCGTTATCTGTGACAACAGGGCGAGTATAATTTAATATTGTTATCAAATTTCTAGCGCTGTTAAGCAATATTAAAATATGGAATACAAAATTAAGTTAAAGAATGAACGTAATTTCGTATCGGTACAGAGTTTACTTGCATACAGAGAGATTCGAATAAATTAGTACATTCAAACTGTGGCTTCATCGCGTCTTGTGAATTAACATTATATTCTTTACAAAGATCAGACGTTTCGGAGGTGAGACTAAACCTTTCTCTTTGTAGACTTATTGACAAATTTTGGGGCGCATGAGGACTCTGTAAATGCGCAGGAGAACACAAGAAATTAATGTTTTGAACCACTCGCTCCATCGGTCGCGTTCACACTGTAGCCAAGCTGTACGTGTTTAACTAACTAACTAACCAAAATGGCCGACCTGTAAGTAGCTGTTTGTTCTGTGGCCAGGAAACACATGCACCGATTTTAGAGCGCTGTGGGATTTATCAGCCTGCAAACGACAGATGGGGCCACCTACCGAATGCCCCCTGCAGCAACCAAATGACGTGTGTACATCACGCCGGATACTGACTCGCCCCGCCCTCTTTCCGTGGTGCTGTGAGGTCAATTTGGGCTACTGTTTCAGTAACACACGAAGACATATTGTGGGTAGGCGAGCCCCTCCAGCTATGCCCCGTATTCCAAAACCCTTGTTTCGAAACCAGCGTTTCATTTTGCCTCCTGCAGCGCGAACTTAGCGCTGCAGTCTTCAGACAGTGTGCAGTCTCACTGAGGGTTCAGTCGTGGGTTTCTTCAGGCACCGCAGGTGATTCGAACAGCCACCGAAAAGGGCTGTAAATCAGAATGAGTTGCCGATTTGAACCAGTTTGAACATTTGTGTGGCGGTGAACGGAACAGCGCGTTGCTATGCGACTTTAACATTCTGTTTACTAGTCAGAGACGTCAAATGCCCTCACGGACCGAATAACCGCTGGCCTTTGCCGGAACAAAACACGATACGGGTTAAGTGTAAAATGCATTTAAAATACGTAGATTCGTAAGCAGGGTGTGAGTTGTGGACTGGATTCATGGCTCAGGATAGTGTCCAGTGGTGGTGGTCTTGTGATCACGTCGAGAAGGCGAGGACCGAATTGAACAGCTGAGCGACTGTCAGCTTCTGAAGAAGGAGTATGCTTCGTGGGGTTGTTACTTATGTGTTGTATCAATCTTACTTAGCCTCATTTGACAAGTGGTGTAGCATCTTAATTCATATTTCTGATCTTCACAACATTTACATTTTAAAGATTTGTTGTTTCGCTCTCTAGATTAACCCCTTAAAGCTCTTTGGTAATTATATGTACCGTGTACTTTGAGAGTCAGTCAGAAACTCTGCGTTTTGTATTTATGGGTTTCGTGTTATCTTTACCGTAAAAATGGATTTTCTTTCCTTAAACACATTAACCAGTGTATCGTTGTAATGGTGAAGTGCAGTGTTTTCTATGCGGTAGGGACTGGATTCTAAACTATTTAGACGAGCTTCGAGGACAGTCTTCCTCTCTGCTTGATAGTCACAATACAAATGTCTCTACTTTCTTATTTGTAAAACGGATCATTATCTTGTACGAGGTTTTGAATAGAAAAAGTTTTCGGAGAGATAATGCTATTTTGAGACAGTATTCCGTGCGAAGCGAGGCTCTAATGAAAGGCATTGTCGTTCGCTGTTTAGTCCTGTACTTCAGCTTCAATTTCCTAGAAGTCTCGGAGCTGGAAACTGATAAACTCGCTTGCAGTTAAAATTACTGGAACGTACTGATGCGCGGGACAGTCTATCTTGAGCCTGAGGCGGGCTGTCCGTTGCGGCTGCTTTAGCTGAAATATAATAAGACTTCTTAATTAATTAACCCTAAAAATGGATCAACAGAACACGCAGAGGCTGTGAGACGGGAATTAAACAGAATTTTCTTTTTAGAAATTTAACTAAGAAGACTTCTTATAAACAGCATCTGCTGACGCACATAATAGTGTCCAACAATTGCATGAATACAATTCTATAATTTGCCCTGATGCTTAGTTCTATAAATAATTAATAAATTATCATTTCGATAATATGGATGCCTTTCTTCGGACAAAAATCAAGTTCATTACATTTCCAAGGCATTCTGCTCCGTCCTGTTCCCCTGTAAAACATGTCTAATTTAGCCACCAGGTGTCTCGAAAGTCTCTTCACTGTACATTGCATTCGATATGGTAGGGGGCTCTTTGCAACCTCTGATTAGGGCTCAGTCTCCTCTTTGCGCGCATCACATGCCTGCTGCTAGCACTGCCCATCGGTCCTGTACATGAACAAGTGTCATCGATCGGGCTGCCTGCTCTGTGGCTGCCCTGGAGTGTCCTGTTATGTTTGTTCGCGATTGAGTCAGGTGGGAAATGTAGCACGCAAGGGAAGAGATCGTTTGGGAGACCTAAGTTTAGATGGAAGGAAAGTGATAATTTAAAACGAAAGGAAACGCTTTTAGCATTCTTCCCTGCATGCGACCCACGTGAAGAAATAAGTCAGCTCTAATTAATTAAATTGATCCGGCTTCGTATCTCTGAATCCGTCTGCCTGTGTTTCCCACTCGGGGATTCATTGGTGAATCTTCATGTCCGTGTGATAAACGCTTCATTATCCTGTGACGTATTTCATTAATATTAAAAAAAACTCATTGGCCTGCTTATCGTGACGTTTCTTGCCGAAACTAATCAAGCGAGACTTAACTTATTTTGGTTTAAACGAATGAAGATCGCAATCTTATGGATTGTGGCGCCGTGTGATGTGGCAGAAGTTATCAGACGTTCCAGAGGTTCTTGCTGCCTCCATCGTCAGAGCGATGACCACTCATCTCCCTGGTGATGGAGGCAACAAAAACGTTTCCCGGACACCACACGGTCATCTTCAAAGTCACCGAAATGAGAACCTAAAATTGTACTAAATTATGTAGTTCTATTCTTGTCACCAGATGGCAGCAATGAACGAACTGTATCTGGGGTCAAGATTAAAGCGGTTTCTGTAGAGAGGTGGCAGCACCAGACAGGCCTTACATTGCTGCCAACTTTGCAGTGTTTGGAACCATCCATTCATGTCCCTTATTTGTTACAAGATGGCAGCATGAAACGGCTTTTCCTTCCCATCTTTAGACAGGAACACGAGTTTGCAATTTGTAAGAATATTGATGAGTTTAGTTATTATAATTTTCCATAGTTCGTACCTCACACTGACACGAAGTTAGTATTATAAATACGTAGTTAATTGTCACACAAATAAGGAAATAATTTAAATAATAAATTCTGATGATAAGGATTGGTCGCTGGCAAAAATAGAGCGTGTGATGGCAACTATAGTAGCCGTCACCTAATTGTATTTTTCAAGGTCACTGTAAAATCGTGCACCGTTGTAACACGAACAGCGGAGCCCAGAAGAGTGAGGACCGATCGGAACTCGCTGCGTGGCAAAAGCTGTACTGGTAACTTGTGGCCCGCGGTAAGGCGTGGCTGAAGTCTTCCGCGGCCTTGAAGCGTGCAATTTGGAGACGGCAACTGTAATGAGAAAATTATGCAGTAAGTTCGGTTGTGTCTTACTGATATGAAGTGAGTTCAAGATGCTGAAGTATTTTTCTCCGAGTTCCCTGTAATTTACAACACGTAATTATTTCGTGTTTCATCTGTAATTTCTTTATGTTTCTTTAGAAACGTCACACGAGCACGGACCGAGAACAGGTCGAATTTCTAATTAAGACAAATGTATAATTCATTGTCGACTTACTGCAAATTGCATCATGACGGAGGAAGTCGATCACGTGATTAACGCAATAAAAAAACGAGACTTTCGCGCAATTAGACGATAAAATGAATGTACAAGTGCGCTGAATAAGTTACACTAACGACGAACTGAGAACGATTGGCATTGCAGCCGCCTCCTTTATCGAGAGAAATGAGAGCTTCTTACTTTTACGTTATTTTACGTTTCTTTGCATTGTTCATATTTACTTTTATTGAATTGTTGCACACAGCGTGTACTGCGATCCTTAGAATAATAACTATTTCACTAACCCGGCTGGTAGACGTTTATCGACGTTTCAGAGGTACTTACTGCCTTAGTCATCAGAAAGATGAGTAAGACCCATCGCCGTGAGGCAGGAGGCATCCCTGAAACGTCGACAAACGTCTACCGGACTAAACTTGGCAACATCCCAGTGGATAGTAATCTTCAATCTCGTCGCCGTGAGACTCTGAGATCTCACCACGCTTGACGTAAGGACGATCGTTACTGAGGGACAACCTGTTGGTTCTCTGCAGAAATCCAGAAGATGTCAGGACAAACCGAGCTGCAGCGCCGACCTGGTGGCTGCTGCTTGAATCTGACATCGGTTTGAAAGGGAAATTTACGAGAGAAATTTCCTTCGATCCTTCCCAAGCATTCTGAATTATAGAAGTAAATTTCCTGAATTATTTTGACGCAGAAATTTCATGCCAGGTTTGATGTAAGTCCACAGAGTGGCCCCGGAGTTGAAGCGCTGACTGTCGAAATGGTTTGTCGCGGTTGATTTCAGTTTATTCGGTTGATCGCCTCCCGCAAACCGATCCCCCATTTTATTGTCACTGTTTCGAGGCCGCCTCTGGGGCCCACGCGGCCTCCTGTCGAATATTTATCGAGGTTTAAAGCTGCCGGGGCGTGAATCTAAGAACTGATGTTCGTCGACTTCAGAGGATAATGAGTGGAGTTAGACCTTCAGTCTCCCATACGTCTTCGTGGTATTTTGCTTAGCTGAGCACACGATCTGTTTTATATTTTAGCTGGATGTACGTACCCGACTAGAAATCGTTTTGCCGAGATCGCCCCTTGTACCAGGAAGAACGCGTCGGCGTGGCGTACAAAAGAGTGCTCACGTTCATTTGTGCATGTCTGTCTGTCTGTCTGTATTACTCGGTGCACACTTTATCCCCTGGTCCAGAGAGTGTTCGTAGTTTACCACTCGTCTTCATTTCATAATCTGCAGTTCCTGTATCTTTGTGTTCCTTGTGTCTCATCTTGGGCGCGGTACGAATACTGACCACGACGGCCTCGGTGCAAAGACTTACCGCCTGATCTCCTCTCGTAGACCTCGAAGACAAACAGAACCTCAAACACGACACAGAAGATCGGATTACAGTTTCCTGGATCCAAACTTTTTCCAAAGCCAGTTGCTCGTGTACCAGGAATTGGCCTCATCAGCGCGTGTCTTCCTCGTCCTACTAACGATCCCTGCCACAGGGACGGCTTAACAGAGAGAAATGTGCGGGATGCGGAACTTCTACTTAACTGAAGTTGTCAGCTCACACATCACCGTTTTCCTTAAGTATTAAGGTAATGAAATACGATGTTCTCGGTATAAATATTGTCACCACAAATAATAACTTACTTTATAATGAAGATTTTAACCTCAGAATACATTCATCAAACTTATCCAGAATTCAAAATGTCCCCGACAGCAGAGGGAGTTACCACCATTTGACGGACCAATCTAATCTGATTAATATTTAAAAATTCGGCTACCACTTCAAAGAAAACACAAGGCGTCTCGATGCCAGGGACGGAGGAACAGAGGCGGGAGTCTTTTAGAGAACAGCTCGTAACTACGACGTGGCTTCAAAGAGGACGTTAAGTGCCTTGACCTTCTTGATTACCGGAAATCTTTCATTAATGGATTAATGGATTTCATTCGGTCTTCTCTTTTTAGATGCTCAGAGCGTGGAATAACTGAACAGGGGTGGACCTTGCACGTGTCACTTTGTACTGTCTGACCCGGTCATCTGAGAGAGACGAAGGGGTTCAGCCCCTTGCGAGTAAAGTCTCTTCGGTACAGGACAATGACTTTTGAAGGAGAGTTTGTGCCCTTTGTGAAGCACGACCCAGCGCTGTGTCTATGATAAAGTTGTTACGTCGTGAGTTAAGGACAATTTGTGTGAGGCTGTTTTAACGTATGTATTTAAATTGACTTAGTTCCTCAGGATCGTTCATCTCCGAGACAGCAAACAGATCTTGGGAACGCATTCCGAAATCTGCAGATCGTATTATCGATCAGTTATAGGAATCATTTTCCACGTAATTCAGGTTTAACATCAGAAATTATTCGTCGTGCGTTAAATGTTTACGTGACTGAAAATTCTTCTGGAACGTATGTAACTCCATCATCAGTCCCTGAAAATGAGGGCAGTAAGTTCCTCTGAAACGTCGGTCAGTATGTTACAGAATGCAGCCATCTTAATTTCTTCTGTAAGTCTCATTTGAACCAAATCTCGAGGCTCCTGTACCAGTTCTCAGCGAGGAACGCAGATTCCACGGACGTAGAACGAGTTTGGAAAGGCGTACTCTTTGGAGTACACCAACATTTCAAAGGCGTTTGTCTCCCCCACATGACGTAGGTCGTCCTTTTGCTAGTGAGTAACCAGTTCACTTTTGTTCCCCAAGACATTCTTGCACTAATGCCATGCAAATTTTATTGTTACGTTTTTGTTCGTTTCTGCACTAACCGTACCCGAATCATTCTCACGCAACAATGTCTTCTAACAATGAAATTTGTTATTTTTTGCTCTGTGATCCGAGTTCCCTTTGTTTCAATTGTTGGTTACAGCAATGGGAGTTTTAAACCTATTGTTATCAAACAATGGAACTGAATCTGCGGTGGGACAGACAGACGGACACGACCAACCCACGAGTTGTTTTTCGTTCACATTAGTGCAAGAGTGACTTGTTGACAACCTGAACATTCTGTTCGTCCTCTCTATTGGTATTTCGGAATGTAGGAAACTAGAAAGTTTGATTGTAGAGTAGTCCTCAGCGGCATAGTGGCCATACCAAATTTCATCCAAATCCGTCCAGCTATTGTCGAGTTGACAGACAGCAGATTACGTCCATCTTTCGTGAGGGCTGCGGGAGGTCACAAAATGAAAAGTCCGCTTGCAGTATTAAGTGTCTCTGTCCCTAGCACCAAACTTTCGCGGTGAATCTCGTTCACGTCGTGCTCAAAACTCATTAAAATGATGCAGATCATTTTTGTTCTGTGTTGCAATTTGTGATTATCCTTGACGAAAATTCAGTGTTGGAAACAGTAATTAAAGCTTCACGTGTGACTGATCCTTTGTACTCAAAATAATTATCAGAAGCTCCATTACAAAAGACCCCCCCCCCCCAATTTAATACAAAATTCTTTATTTATATGCCGAATGGCTAATGTTTAAATAAAGTAGCAATTACTGTGCTTTTGGGGCACAGCGAAACATTAGGTCATCTTGTAGGCTCGCGGCTTCTGAACTAATTTGACTTTTTCCACGAGCCTTCGTACCAGATGGAACTTGTTGCTCGGATGAACCCAGTTTCGTCTGTAGAGAACTGGACTGACAGAACATCGCTGTTTTAACAGTTGGCACGCCTACTTCATAATTGGGAGGACCCGAACGCAGCCCGTCTCGTGATTTTCTTCAGTCCCTCCAGAGAAATACCGGTGTTGCCTCCACGTGCGTAATCCAGCCATTTCGTATGTACTGGGGACACACCCAAATGATTATTAACTTTGATAAATGGATCGCGACACCACTGGTGTCATAGCCCGCCATTGGATTCGGCCCTGCACAATTTCACCACCTGACCCGTGAGATCTGTCTTGTTGTTATCCTACCATCTTCTTCTAGATCTTGCAACTGAGGCTTTTTCAAAAGACTTCCCTGGCAGAATTCTGTATTCATTCCTTGTGTACCCCGCCCTAACCCACGCCTACTGCTGGTTAGCGTTGTACTTAGGCTAATGTTTCTTAAATTCGTGAAAGTGCAAAGGAGAGGTTCCTTGCTTCAGGGAACGCGACAACTTCGCCCCGTGCTGCTTTGCGTTCCTTTGGATGCGAAATTCTGCGTGCACTGAAACTTTACATTGCTTCGGTTCAAAGTATAGCCTCGGGATGTGGATCGCATGGGCTGGGCTGGTATCCATCCTCACCGAAATTGCTTGTTAAGGTAACCATAAGACGAGGTATAAATACAGACAGGTAAGCAAGCCAAGCTGGCATTTCCTAAAACTTCCCCGGAATATTAAATTTACCAGCAAATATCCACGCGATTTCTGAGTTATTTTTCTTTTTGGATGATGTAAGATATAAAATGTAACGTTCTTGAAAAGTTTTTTGAAAGAAGAAATTTGTGAGGGGGGGGCGTGTTTCTATCTCCCTTTATATAGATCGTTCTTTCAGCCTTTCGCACGTTTCCGTGGATAATCGGGAATGTTCGGCTGTAATGTCTCGGGGTGCCGTTGGCAGATGTCTGTCGTGCGCCGATAGCATTACAGGTCGTGCGTACGAGATTTGTGGGCAAGCGAGTATTGCTACATGCCTACACTTACACAATTTTTCTGACGTTGAAATGACGTTTTTGCGCAGATACGGTGTAATACCATAATCATTAGCACTTTGTAGATTGCAGTTCAATTAAGTTTCTTCGTGTGTAAAGACTTTCACAGTTCTATTGGCGTTGTAATACGTAATAATACTTTTACAATTCGTAGTAATAGTTAATACTTCTTTTAGTATCTGTGTAAGCGTAAGTGTCAGCTTTGTTTTTAAAGGTTGTAATGTGCGCGTTGAATATTGTATTTTGATGTTACGCGAACTTCAGAAAACATTCGTGGTGCTGTCACTTTTAAACAAACTTGCGCGCCGCATTTGACCGAGTTCGTTACCCGGACAGGCACAATTCTACACGATCTACCGGAGCAAGGTAAGATCAAGACGGCAACTAAAATTGAGCAATGGTTGAGTGGCCATGAACTATTTTAAGCAGCAACAACTAGCAGTTGAACTGTAAGTAAGTTTGGATCAGGTAACTTAAGCGGTTTTTAATTAAAACATCGCAGTTTGATTCCCGACTGCTTACATTACGAGTGGTTTAAATGCGAAGCTCTGAGCTG
Organism: Zootermopsis nevadensis; assembly: GCF_977971745.1. Classification (NCBI taxonomy): domain Eukaryota; kingdom Metazoa; phylum Arthropoda; class Insecta; order Blattodea; family Termopsidae; genus Zootermopsis; species Zootermopsis nevadensis. The sequence goes on along the minus strand of NW_028259154.1, from coordinate 27,180,347 downwards.
GATATAATCAATTCTTCACTCTATTTTAAGTGGGAATAAATTGACAGGAATAGATCATTACAATAAGTGACCTTCCGTAACGTCATAATGTCGTAACATCTACCCCGAGTTTGTGAAATTGCTTCGTAAGGAGAGCAAATACGTAGTCGCCCTGCTCTGTCTTTTGTGGAGTGAGAATTTGTTCTTTTACACAGACTCCAACTTCTCAGGCAAGTTCAGTTGAGTCGCGTGTTTACACTAATAACACAAATGTGACTCGGCCTTGCAGGTACTGCGTTCGAACCCCGTCACGACTGACGGAGTCCTTCCTACCTCGACTGGAGATGATTTGTTTAAACATGCATTTCCATGTAAGGGAGTATTCTTAGCTAAAATAAAGTTATGGCATGTCATGCCACGTATCGTGGGTGCTGCTGATTCATTTAGACGGGAAATTGGTGGCAAAATCTCTTATATTAGTTAACTAACACGACATAGAGTCTCGTCATTTCAGTGGGATTCCTACATTTCCTAAGTTTTGAGCTCACAACATTCCGAGATAATCTATTATTTTGATTTAAGCAGTTCCTCAAAGGAAGGATATCCGGGTGTGGGAGTATTGGTCAGCAGCTTTGAGATCGGGAGGTCCCTACCCGTAGACTAGCTATCCCCACGGGTGATTTTCGTGTTTTTTTTCTCGTTTTGTGGCAGATACTAACAAAGAGTCTTTCATCTCCTGTGCGCTGTTTAAAAATCGACTCATTCTGCGTGTTCTCTGGGGATACAAACGCGTTTTACGTGTTTGTTACGCTCTGGCGTGATCAACAAATCATTTATGTCTTTCGCTTTCCATAGGAATTATGCAAAGCGCGACCGGGGATAATTTTTGAAACCCATGTTGCAACAAAGGTCGTTGTTGGCTCTCGACAACGACCTCGGATAACATTATCGACGAAGCAACCTACCGACGGCACCGCCTTTGGAAGTTTTGTGTACTCCAAAGAGTATGTCTTTGCAATCCTTTTATTTTCTATTAATCTGTCAGCAACTCAAGGTTACACGGCGCCTGGTGACAGGATCACGAGTGATAACGGATAGCAGGGATATGGAAGGAAGCGGTCATGGCCTGATTTCAGGTAGTGTCCCCGCTTGTGCCTGGAGGGACTAAGGAAAACTATGAAATGCTTAAGTCTGTTTCGAGGCCGACCCAAAGCCCTTCTGAGCGCAATCACTTAACCGCGACGTTCGATAAATCGTTGTTAAATAAACAACAAAAAACACGTGTGTTAAGTTGATGGCAGGGAAACCGATGGGGTGGGAAGGGTAGCTAAATTGACAGACAATCGGGATTTGTTAAGCGGTTGATTAAACATGCTGGAGTCTCGCGTGTTTGCGGGTTACGACCATTCATTTGTCTCTAGTTGAAGTGGATGTGACGGCTACCGCAGTTTGTCTCAGTCACTCACTCACTGATCGAATATTCTAGCTCTTACAGCATGCCGACGTCCCTACGTTCCTCCTCGTTTGAGTACGTAAAGCCAACCAGAAATTTCAGGACCAAGGATAAGTTGATTGCATTTTGTAAGCAGAGCCATTGACAGCTGCTAGCAGTTCACGGTTAAAAATGCAGATGGTCTGTTCTTGTAGCGCGTAGCCCCTATCGAGCGGGAGAGAAAAAATCGAGAGCTTTCTGACTGCGCCCGCGTTACGAAGCGTTAGGTTTTGAATTTACGTTTTTGAGCGAACTCACAAATGTTTGCTTTGAGGAAAGAAATTGAGTTATAATTATTTAACGTCTGTAGCAACGAAATTTGACAAGCTTCATCGATCGTGTGACGTGTAGTTCACATTTTTAGATGGCGCCTCGTACGAGTGGGTTCAAAAGTAATTTCACAGCCTTAGACAAATTAATGTAGTTCGAAATTCACACCTTTGGTCCCTGTGAACATCGACACAAAATTTTCGCAATTAATGTGCGTTGCAGGGCGAAGTAAGTCTTGAGGAATCTGTAATTCCCCGCGAGGCGTTTTACCTGGTTATTTGGGAAGATACCACGACAGTCCTAAGGAACACAACCTGTCATTGATCAGTTCTGCCCTAGCTGAGATGCCCCATGGTACTGAACCCAAAACAAAATGTAACCACGAGCGACGCAGAACCCCCTGACACATATTTAACCAATTTTTGGTTTATTCTACGACGTTCTTCAACTGCGGACGTTATATAACGTCGAATCAGACGCATACATGATCATGAGAATATCGCGGCTTTGGAAGGTGGCGGAAATGACGTACTTGAAAGCAATCTTAAATAATTTTCCTGAGGAAAGTAATTTTAAACCAACAGGAATTCGAACCTGATACTTCTGGATACAAATGTACAGCGTATCTGTTGCACCAACGTTTCGTATGGAGAGCGAGGGTACGGTCAGCTTTCCAGGGGTCATGTCTGGTTGTAGCTTTGACTGATTAGGGTGACACAAGTCACGAGGTATTGATTACAAACAAACGCGGGCGGAACTGCGCTGTGCTAATGATGGCAGAGGGTGCCACGACGGCGTGGACGGGGCATCTGTCGTGCGATGTTCTGGAAGCAGGGCGACGTGTACCTGGTCTACACGAAACAGTGCTCTGACGAGGACAGGGTTATAATTTTGTTCTGCCTGGTTCAGAACCCTAATGCTTCCTATTTCCGATGACCTTGAACTGTGTTGTCCTACATATACATATTGAATATGAATTAATACCTAAAGTTCTAGACATTGTGACTCGCGGACTTCTGTTTGCCGCTAAAGTGCTAATAATTTAAACTAAAGCTTGTGTTATTGATCGATGGACGGCGTACCAAGCAAACCATTGCGGTTAAAGTAATGTATTCGACACGAAAGGATATTAAGGTATTGGAGACTGTGTTACTTTGCATTTCATCAGTTATGGTCGAGGAGGATCAAACGTGGGGGGAAAACTTGAAATGCTTAAAGAATTTTAGTTGGAAAACCCTATTATAAGAGACCATTTGGAATGCCTGTGTGTAGATGGGAATGGTTTCTAATTTTAAAGTGAGTCTTAAATACGTGGCTCAGGTTAGGATTCAAGTGAACACGATAAAGAACATTTGGGTTCCATGTTCCGGGGATTTCTTGACAGCTGTGCGACTATCAGTTTTTCAAGAATGACTGATCCAAGTGGGACAAACAGGCTGTGCGCAAAGGGGATGAATTTACCACGGCAACTGAATAAATGAGGACAGGCGAAAGAACGCCCTGTAGTTAAGTTATTTGATGCGTCTGGAAAACGTCACTTAGTCGTGGAATTAAGTAAAGGTGTCGCAAACTGCTACTTCAGACACACACGTGGCCCTTATAAGTGTAGGCTTAATGGAAATTTAAGAGTCCAAGATTCCGTCTTGAAAATTTAAGTATCCAGTAGGTTTAGAATTTTTTTTCCCACAACATTCCTGGACGCAAAGTGTTACTATCGGGTGCAGGCGGCCGGAGATTTTGTATCAAAATAAATTTACGTCGTATGTAGATTTTTATAGGTCAATTAATTCGATACCATTAATAGTTTGCCCTGGACTTCTTAAATGTATATCACTTAACGCATAGGCAGTAGAAATGTGGGCTGTGACACCATGTAAACTTGTAGATGGTGGCCTACATTTCGGAGGAACGCGTCCCTCCATCTTCAGGGTACTGTTTTTAAATAGTTCTTTTATTAATGTCGGTATATAAGGAAATGGAAATATCGTTTATGGACCATTTTTAAATGGCTTTGTAAATCAGTAATTTGCGTACAAACTAAATTCATCCAGCAAGTTTAACATTGAGTACTGATAGAAATATGCATAAAACATAGGCATGCGACGTGAGATAAAACATGCCTTACATGACGTCTTCACAGGCCGTTCCAATGTCGCTCAGCTGCGTTACAAAATTATTAAGTACCGCGTACTTAGCCAAATAGCTACAAGCGGAAAGAGTGAAATTTTATAGAAATAGTCCGCCGCTGAATGGGGTAGAAAAATTGTGCGTCGGTTGCAATGGACAGGTAGCGTATTCGATTTACAGAAATAAAAAGAATTATAAACTTTAAAAACACGAGAGTGGAAGTTAATCAGTAGTCTCATTAAGTGTTTAGGTGTACCTCAAACGTCAGCCTAATTTTATCGCTTGAACAGTGTGTGATAACAGAAGAATTCTGTCAAAAGGAATAATTATTTACTCTGGAAACATGCTTCGTGTATTATTATTCTGGTTACTTTATGTATAAAAGCGAATGGATACAGGACGATGAAAGAGCGAGCGAGTGAGTAAATTAGAACTAATAGGGCAGAGTGAATGGCGTACCACACACACGCACGCACGCACAATGCTGAAACAAAGGAATCCATTCTGGTTAGCCAGAAAGCAAGATTAAATATGAAAAAGAGAGACAGACCGGGGGTCGTAATTTTAATGTTTCGTTGAAATAAAAATAAAGTGGGATGAATGAGTGCTTTAATACCGACCACAATTGAAACGAGAACAAACAGCGAGCCCAGTTCCACCACAGCGCCAGTCTACGTTCCGATGACAACTGACTCCACGAAGCAGAGTCGTTCGTCAGAAACTGATAGTCGCTCAGCTGGGCTAATCTGTGATTTATCCACAGTTCACTTACGTGTTTGCATGATTCGCAGAGTAAGTAACTCTTATATCCCGGAACATCACTGACCAACTGACCTGAGTGTTCTCTTTGAGGTAGGGTCTGGATTTTTAAGTATTATTTAGATGTGCTTCGTGCTTCAAAGTGTTATTAAGGTCCTTGTTTCCGGACGAGTAAGTTAAGTTGACCGGACGGCGACTGGTCTACAAGTATTTTTGCTTTGTAACTAAGAGCGGTGAAATGTAGCAGAAACTTTATCATCTCGCCCTTTTACATCTGCGGTGTCAGCCCTTTTGAAGCTGCGATTGTATCGGGACCTCGTTTAACCGTAATGAATTTGGGGGGGGGGGGGCTTTGTACAGCAAATCCCAAGCCCGCACACTTTTGCGTCTGCTTGTACATGACTGTGAATCGACAAGAACATTTCCTGGCAGGATACTGAAAATGTGCATGGAGCGGACCTCTTATTGATAAGCTAATAGTCGCTCAGCTATTCACAAGTGCGCTGTCGTGTATGTAAGCAGAACGTTCATTACCGTGCTCACAACAGCCTGCCGCCAGATCCTGCAATGAGCTAGATTAATCCATTCCACACCCATGTTTCTTAAATCGTAAGTGACATGGACAGGAAAAGATACGGTTCTTAGTACAATGACATAAAGGCTGGGAATTGAGCCTGATGATGTCCACATTGGATCGAAACATGTTGTTCTAGTTAGTGAAGACAGATGAGCCAACAATCAGCATAACACTTCGGGATGTTACACTATACAGACTTTCTTAAGTAATTTTTAATATTATCTTCACATCTGCCCTTAAGATTTTGTGATTAAAATGTGCCTTGCTTGTCACGTGTCTGCGTCTTTCGGTAAGTCATACACTTATCACTGAACAAAAGACTCGTGTCTCTAAATCATTGTTTGCTTGGTTTTCAGCTGTAAAAAATTTTACGCTTGTTTTGACAGACGTTGGGTAACGATAGTGGCAGGATGGCAATCAGTGGCAAGCAGAGGATTTGTGTTCTGCGGAATTATAATTGGAGTCACTCAGAGCAGGGGACATCGCTGGCTTCCCGTGGACCCGAGACGATGTCAGTACTGTGGCCTATCTTCCAGGCTGCTGAATGCAACCTGTGAGGCACGAGCCGGGATTCGTGTGGCGTGAAATTGAATTCGTTTGCTTCGTTTGAGCGATCCCAGTCAGAGAAAATTACAGACTTCATTCAAATTATCTCCTCTGCCAGCCACTTAAGCTGCTGTTTGAATTAAACGTCTTTATCTCTAACGAGTGGTTCCTGAACTCGGAGCGAACTTCAGTTAACGTTGACAGAGCAGACGTCGGGTGTTAAGCTTTCTTATTCCCAGTCTTTGATTGCGATCCTTGGTTTGTTCTTGTGTGAAAGTTTGTCTGCAATACGAACTTTGTTCGGTACATCAAACACGCCGAATATGAACTCAAACATCTGTGTTTGTATTATAATGCGATGTATAATAATATTTTTCATACCACATCCACGCCATCGCAGATATTTGTTGATTTTTTCCATTGATCTGCTGCAAACTATTCATTATTTACAATCTCGTTTTAATATTTCAAGGGACAGATCAGAATTCACTTTGTATTTTTATTCGCTTTGGAATTATTATAAGCCCATGCAGTTTTTCGACGTGGTATTCAGTTCAGTGATCTGCTTGTAAAGTGTGGCTATGTTAATTTTGTTTTGGGGGGAAATTGAATTATGCTCTGAACATTATTTGATCAGTTTCTGTGTTTTATACGTTATTAGCATGGAGTAATAATAAATGGGTCATTATTCAGTTTCTGGCAATGCAGAGCTACTGATAAATTTATTATAATAAAACGTGAACATACATTAATACGCTATAAAAAATAACCTCACGCTCTGCTTCAGTTGAAACAGTGGGTTCGACTCTGTTTTATTTATCAGAAATGTCGCGTTTGACGGCAGGAATTTTTTGCGAAATGCGTGTTTTGTGCGTGAAAGTATGTATAGTGAAAGATAGTGAATCATTTGGCTGAAATTCTGAACTGTGACGGTTTGGGAACCTTCTCATAAATTCTGTTTTATGTAATTCTTACAATTGAAACAGCCGCAGAGTTTTTTTTAACGACAAATTTTGTAAGTAGAAGAAAAAGTTGTATTAAACCAAAGTGAAATAGAATCCCGCTGAGATTAGTTGTGGAAATATATTTTATTTGTTTAAATTTATGCTCGGGCAGTTTGGTGGCAGCGGACGGGGTCGGGTGTTATAACTAAGTAAGACGCCGCACCCGGAACTAGGTTTTTCAGGCTTTTTCGCCGTAATGCTAAATCCGCGTTCCTTTGGGACCGTTACGTCGCTGTATCAGCATTTGGAATGGAATTGCAGTTCTTTCGAATTAATCAAGCATCACGCCATCGTCTGACCTCTCAGATTAATGTTTGCAGTCTTGCCTCTTCGCCATGGCGTGCCAAAGCCGAGGGTGGCTTTAATTTCATCCGTATTAAAATGAATCTTGCAAACAGACAGCACGCTTGTCTTATCCTATCTTCTCGGTTTACTAACGAAGAAGCTTTGTTACCTGTAGGATCACGAAGGAGCAGACATTGTGAGTTAAGAATTCGGAGCGAATCGATTATTGCCTGCTTTCTCTTGGATAATGCCAGAGGAATTTCAGAGAGAGACTGGGACAAACCACGAAAAGCCTAGGTCCGTGTCCACAGGATTTTGGTTGAATGGCGAGAGTTTAATTTGCAGCGTGGATGACGGAATACTGGCGAAGGGGAATAATAGCAATTGTCTTAATAAATATGCAGATTCATAAATGTTCGTGCGACGGCTTATTTAAAGACTGGGTTACCTCTGAAGTTTATATAGATCGTGTTTTATGAGAGCCATACCTTCGTGTTTGTTGGCAATATTACTGGTCAGATATTTCGGGGCGTTGGCCTTTCTTCGTGCCTTTTTTATTTGTTTCCTTTTATTCCAAACTTTTTTGTTACCTTTGTAAACATCGCAAATTCACAGTTTTTAATCACCCGTAATTATGTTTTCACTGATAATATAGACAGATTTCTGTTGTCACGCAAATAGGGGTCGTCTCAGTGCACTGACGTTTAACTTCGTCTCGTACCTCCGATAAAATAAATTATTTAACAGCTGACGAACGGACTGCATGCGCCTGGCTTGTTGTCTATTTGAGTCTTACCATTCTTACTGCGTGCATTTTAAAGGACCAAAATTTATTTTCACGGACTAATAATTTTTAACGTTCTTCCTTTCTGTGACTTTAACATCCTTTCTAATATCACTCTTCCCTCCATTTTAAGCTACTTTCCAGACGTAAGTTACTTCGTCTTTTCTCCCTCCAGAGTCTTAAAGCATCAATAATTTCGCTTTGCAATGCCCTTTCTTTTATTTACTGTATGTATTAAATTTCGGAAGCCCTTTTTAAGGGCTCCGAAGCGACGCTGTTCGAGTATTTACCTCGGGGACGTGTAATTTCAGTTTTTCATGGTTTTCTCGGATCGTATAGCCGATAAAATCAAGCACAGGTTAGCACAGTGGCACGTATCCAAATTGTATTCAAGAAACAGCAGATCGGAATCTAGGTCCGTGTGGTGAATCAGGACTTTGATGTCTCCCCTGGCAAGACATTGTCTTTATGCAGACCGCCCCCTCGTAATTAACGCCTAATGGCACCCTCATCGCATTCGTGTACGCTAAGTAGTCTCTGTCGTTTAGAGCGTCGTTAAATAACCCACGAACGTCCTCTCAGATCAGAATTTGCTGCTGACTGCCCTCAGGGTTGATAAACTAAATGAGAGAGTGAGGTTTCAGGTTTGTGACCTCAAAATATTTATTTTTAAATAGAGCAATACGTTTCACTCGCTCGCTTTATGTTATCAGGCAATTTTAATATTTGCACGGATGTCAAAGCCAGTTTTGTCAAATTTAAAGTAGAACGCTGGAAGCACCGCGTATCATCACTTACGAAGTCCCTTGAAGTTAAGATTCGCCCGCAAGTACTGGGCTCTCCGTATTTTCAGATAAAGGCCACAAAGTTTTTATTAGGTCTAGTGAAGTGATGCCTCACTTCCATTGTAAGGGAAGTGAGGTTGGTTATAAAACCTCTCCGGCACGTACATTTTGGAGTTGTTTCATAGTTTCTGAACTCCTACGATAATTAGCGTTTACATCGGCGGAATAGTGGCTTTGTGCGTGTTCCTTTGTTGACCTATGAAGGCGCAGTTCGCAGCTTGTTGGAGTCAGCTCCGTAGGGCACGTGCTCTTCGAGAAGCAGATGTTAAGACTTCTTTTGGTTAGAAAAGCCGAACGGAGGTGTAGTAGGCACGCATGAGATTAGAATTTAAGCTGGATCTTAAGTAGGAACGTATCACAGTCCGCAAACATTCGATAAACACACGGGCAGACAAAATATTTCGTTAGGGCATTTCACGTGAAAACAGCATAACTCAGAGGTAGCATTTTTCTTTTCTGTGTCATGGCAAAGCGTCGCCTTGTGCCTTGCAAATGAAGCAATTTGCAAGGCTTCTGTTTAGAGGTGTGATATTAATTTGCTCGTTCTCTGGTAGCGAGGACCGCTTTACACTCGCGTGAAATTTAATTAAAATCGACGTAGCCAGGTTAATAAGGACGTTGATGGAGAAAATGATACCCGATCTGCTCCGGTAGAACCTCGCTGCGTCGTGTCTGGAGCGAGGTCTTCAGCGAGATTATTAACGCAAATTTGAATGCGTTTGGTAAGTGGATTCAAGGGTAAACATTGTGACGGGCGGAACAGATTTCTTTTCGAGAAGCCGATGGTAGCTCACGTGGTCAGAAATTATTTTCCTTTTATTAAATCCGAAGGTTCATTACGATGTTTACAAGAGGCCGTCCTGAGCCACTTCATTTTAGGCCAGAAAGTAAATTAGTTTTAATATTATCCTCCCATTTACTTCTACGTCTCCGACGTCGTTTTCCCTCTTCAGGTTTTCCGACTGGTTGAAACGCAAAGCAATATGCAATAGGTTATGGCATAAATAATGTGGAAATTAGGCTCAAACGTCCAAGGAATAAACTGATTTTGAGCTGGTTACAAACCACAGTTCTTGAATATTATACACATGTTTGTGGTTTATCGCCCGCTTAACTTTGGTTACATTTTCAGGCGAAAATTAACTTCATTTTAAGAGACGGTGGTATTTTAAGAAGCCCGTTTGAGTCATATCCGCCTTCAGCTGTGAAATTTGGTATGAAGAAACGTCGATAGCCCTCAACAGACTTATTCTTGGCTCCATATATGAGCGTAGAAAAGGAATTGTCGAAACGATTACATTATTTTTGTAATTTTGTGTTAGTCAGAGGCGTATTCTGATAAAAAGACGAAATGTCATTGGAAGATTTCAGTCTTTCAAACATAGAAGATTCTTCTCGATCTCTCATTGGATCCACTTGTCTCTGTATTGGACCAGCCATGGGCGTGTCATTTTCAGAAGACGCCGCGAAACAAACACAGAGCAAATTCGTGGTGACAGGGAAGTGTTTTGGGAAACAAACACAGAGCAAATAAAATTACGAATTAGGGTCGGTCCGTGTGGACTGACCAACATTGAACCTTAATTTGTTTTCAGGTATCCGTGCGACAAGGCATCTTCGTGCTCTCCGAGTTTAGTGCAAACGTTACAGTTCCTCACGCGAACATTGTCAGTGAAACTCCTTCGTTTTCAAATTTTCATGTATTAGGCCCTCTCGGGTGTTCAAATTTAAAATTAACTCCTGAAACTTTGGATGGGGGATTACGCCAAGTTTATGAGCATCTGTAAGATGTTCAAATCCATCAGATAAGCTTTACAAATGATGAAAATAATAATTCTGCATGTAACGAAATTGTCTGTATCGTCGTTGCACAAATACGCGGATGTGGAGATAATTTCGTAGTGCATCGTTGCACTGTCTAATTTACGTGTGTCCCCTCTGTGAGGTAATATTTAGATAGAAAGTTATAATTCACTTTATGACTGCAGTAAGCAGTTTCTTTGCTCGAGAGAGAGACTTGGGATAAAGACTTAAGCCAAAGAAACGTTATATTTACCTGTTATCTTGTAGCACGCCCCATCTGCTGGCCTCACTCCGAACCATTTTACATGAACGTCGTGGGTTTAACTTTCAGGCTTGTATTAAGATTAATTAGCAGGTAAATTTCTAGCACGGGTATATTTAATGAGCGAAAGCTGATCTCGTAATTGATTACATGTGCAACGTCGTTTGAGTCTGTGCAGAATCTGCTGTTGCTGGTAGGAAATGTGTCCTCTCGTTTCCTTATCAAAGAAACTTTATGAGTTGTGATGTTTCTCTGCTGAAGGAGGGCGGCATTTGTAAATACTCTCTTCGGCTTCATGAAGCAGATTCTTTCTTGATAAGCTGATAGTCGTTCAGGCAGTAAAGAAGTTCCTCGCCTTTCACGTAACCTCGAATGTTTATTTCCGTATTAACAGCAGTTGGCCAGCGATCCCTGTCCTTAGCCAGTTGAATCCAATACACACCGTCACAACCGATTTCCTTCAGATGTAATTAACTTCCATCTACTGCTAGGTATCTCTGTCTTCAAGTTTTCCGACCAAAATTTTATATTATTTTAAGCCATGTCTTATCACCCTAAAAATGTTGAGGGCAAAAATTATTAAGCTTCTTACAGCAGTATTTATTGCGATGATCTAATTAATTCAAGTGTGGCTGAGAAGAACAAATCCTGAAATAGATTTGCCTTGTCTTTCTCCAAATTCTAAAAGTGTTAATAATGCTGCTGGTAGTAACAACGCAATTCGTTCCCTTCTCGAGAAGAGGCTGAGTTGGAGGCTTTGCGCGCTGCCAGCGCCGTGTGGCAGAAAATCATAAAAACTACAACACGTGTGTTTGGGGGTCCACATATGGCGTTTGACTACAGAAGTAAACATTGAGTTCACAAGCAGACTCTCTTGCACCAGTGCAAATAAGACAGCACGGTCCTTGTCCGAGATCTTCCTCTCACCTTGGCTAACAGAGCCTCGTCTCCTAGGTAACACGTGGAAGCCATCGAGTGGGCCGGTAATTACCAACACCTTGTATACAACTTCGCATGCAGCTGTTAAATTCTGTGTACATAGAAGCTGTGCCGCTTAGTTAGTTGTTAAGTGACCGACTGGAAGACCGGGGTTTGAATCTCGACAGGGGCAAGCTGTTTCTTTCTGTTTCCCTTACAATAAAACTGCAGAAGCCTGAAGCTCCATCTAGTGTCGAGGTTAAGAATCCGTGGAGCTGTACCTCCATCGAAGCATTTCTCTTCGTGTCATGATGCTTACATTTTGACTTTACTCTTTAAAAATCAATTTTAGTGTTTATGTATGTTTCTTCTTTCTGTGTTGTGACGTAAACTATATTTTATAATTTAGAAGTGAGCTTTGAGTATATTAAGCTGGAAGAACAGAGCGCCATTGCGAGACTGAACTTACAAACTCTTGAGGCAGAGAAATCAGCTCACAGGATTTTGCCATTAAATTCCATCTACAGTTATCTCAGTGGTTCGTATTTTCTCTTTCCGAGAACATTTAATCCAGTGAAAGGAACGCACGAACATAATTTTCAGTTCAGAACTGCGTCGGTAATGAATTCTCGAGTTCCGCGTTGCCGGTGTGTTTCTCCACTAGCTGAGCGGCTTCAATTTCTCGGCGACTACGTCTTATTAACTCCCTTTTCCCGCCTTCCGGTAATCATACGTAATCTTCCACTGTGGTAAAGACGGTCAGAGATTGAAGCCAAAAGGCTTGCTGCCTTATCTAATGTGACTTTTATAAAACTGTTTAGTGTGGTATTTATCTCAGTCCTCACAACGTTGATGCAATGAACTAGATTTAACTAGGGCTTAATGTTCTATTAATGGACACAAATCCGTAAATAACGTAGCGTCATTGTGTTAGAGCGTGGGGTTTGTCCTCACGTCCACGCGGATTTTGAATAAAATATTCCTATCGAACTTAAAGCTTCAAAGCCGGTGGATCTAATTTTGTCAACAAGACCCGCATTTCCGAAGTTACACAGTATCATTGCATGCGCGATAATGCTTGTAATTTTTCCCTCGAGACAAAACACAACGTTTGAAAACCTTTCATGAAACGAACGTTGGCTGTACGAACTTTCGTTTCATTCTTTTTCCTATATCATGAATATATGAGAAGATATTTTTATACATTCAGGTAACGTTTGAACGCCACGGGCTTCAAAAGTGTCCATTTGACCGTGTTCGTTTATCGGCTGGTTATTAAATGGAAATGTGTTACCATTGCGTGCGTGTGTGTGGACTGAGCCCCCTCCTCTCAATTTCGTGGGCTGTTTTGAACATCGTAGTGAACCGTCTCTTTGCATAACAAAATGGGCGACATTTCGTGACCATGTCTCAAAGATTCTGCTACTATCTGGCGTTCCGCGCTGTTCTTTGCTGACTGCTTTGTCTTGTGGGACGATTGGCTTCAAAAACCAGACACTGATACGTATTACAGTCGGTACATCACGTGGTTCCGGTATTGGTGACGTCACAGTTACTGTGTCACGTGTGAAGGCGTCTTATGTTTCTAATTCTAATGCAGTAGGAGCCAAGTAAAAGAATATAATACATTTCATTTTGTTCCAACTTACTATGAAATATAATCACTGTTAATTATATAAAATAAAGCAATTAAGAATTAGGGTAATCGAGGTACATCAGCTGCAGGAGGTGAGCGTAAGGTACAATTGTCTCGCACAGCGCGGTCTCTAGGCGTGCAGATCACTTAAGCTCGAACCTGCTTTGCTGTAGACTGTCTCGTGAACCGATGCTGGCACGCGGCCCATCGGTAGCCGTAGTTCGCATCGTTAGATGCAACACGTGGACTGTTGTTTGTCTCCCATTCAGAGTCAATTGACAATCAACAAGTGATCACTTGGGCCTGATTCGCTAAGGCCTTTGGTGTCATCCGTTTGTAAGGTCACTGATAAATTTGGTGCATTAGCGTTCTGATATGCAGGGCAGGGGTGTCTAAAAGGGACAACGCTGTAAAACGATTGCCATCTGTCTGGTTACTCGTTAACGCCGTCTGCTTAGCTACGGCTTGAAATTTCGGCGTGGAAGTAAATCCTCCGCTGTCGAACATGCAAAGCAAATGCCCCGTCTTCATAAGAGCAAGTTTTAAACTTTGGCAATAAAACACAAAAAGTCTTCTTGAGAGCGTCGTGCTTTCATTTCTCAGAATTAGGTATTGTCGTATTGCACAACGAAACACTTGAGAAAGTTTCCAAGTTGCGAGACGAGGCTTATGAACGTTTCCATGGAAACCGGTGATAGTCCGTCGCTACTGTCGGAATTAGATTTAGCTTCTAAGAAAGATATCCCCGTCAGTCTAATTACAGCTGCAGCAGATGGGCCCTGGAGAGGTTTTCTCTTCACTGAAGTGAAGTTCGCATTCTTCGTTTAGCGATCAGAGGCAGTTCTCTCATTGTCTTTTGCTCAGAAAAATCAGGGACCGTCCCGATCCTGCTAATGGTACAAGATGTTACCAGGGGCCGTGACTGAGAGTAGGCTGACTGTACAGAACACATGTTGAACGTACATCCACAATGGATACTTTTAACTGGACTCAAATGGATTCCATCTGATTGACCTCATAATATCCAAGGCAGGGGAGTTCAAGGTCTGCGATGTTTGTGTTCCACTGGGGGGGGGGGGGAGGGGGGGGGAGTCTTTGAGCGGGCACGATTACGTCAGAGTGTGTTAGGCGCACAAACAGTGGGGCACGCGCAGGTGAGGCTGCGTGCTTGTGGTCTCTTAGAGCGCATGACAGTTGTATCCAGTGTTAATTTTTTGGGAGTTGGGGGACACGCGTTGTGTATTCTTTGGGGTATGAACTGAATTTTTAAACGTTATTTAGGAGACCATCTTGCTTCATGCGACTAAGAAATCAAAGAAGGACAAATTCTGCTGCAAATGTGCAGGCGTACGAAGTAATGCAACCGCTCTGCTTTCGTCTGCCATTCTTTACGTCGTGTTTCAGAGGAAAGGTTTTATTAATATTCAGAAAGTGAGCAGGGATATTTTATATTGCAATTTTTACAGGGAATTAATTACATTGAAACTGTGAAAGAGTAATACGCCGTTTGACGTATTTTTGCAGAAATCGAAAGCGACCAACAGAGGTTCCCCCTTCAAACCCTCTCTCGTCTGTGTCTGTTGTTTACGAGTCGTTGAATTCGACACTTAATAGGATTTTATTTGGTAGACTTTTTTTTTGTGACGAGTGAGAAAGTTGCTTTGATGACGAGGAAATTCCCTTTCGTGTGAAGAACAGCTGAAACGGAAACAGACTTTGCGCAGTCATTTCAGGATTCTTGTAGAGGCAGATTATAAACATACGACATAATGGAAGAATTAAAATATTCTGGGAACAGTGTTAACAGCGGATATTAAAGGTGACGATTGTAAAGTAATTCTTGGTAATAACTTTATTTAATTCGGGGACACGATAATGGATCTTTCATTGTTTGACTACTACAGTGGCTTCAAAGTTACTTTCTCTCGTCCACTTTTCAAACTAACGAATTATAGGCCTACGTGTGTCTACGTAATAATATCTTACTCAAAACACGGTTCTTACTTCAAAGAGAACACAACACTTCTCCATGAAAACAATCACTTGTTTAATGCTGTGCAATAGTTTTGATACTAGGTCTCTGTTAAGCTGAAAAACACTGTTAAATATTAATTTTTGGATTTTATGAACATTTACGAGCAGCGGTCAAGTTATTGTTTGTGATAGAACTTTATTTGTGAATATGTTGTGTTTCTGCTGATAACATTTTGGAACTAGTTACTTGTTAATTCCACCGCACTCATGTTTATATGGCGTTAGCTTTTCAGATACAGACGTTAATTAATTTCTGCTGTTCTACAGACTGCAAGTACACAACCAAATGTTGCAATTAAACTTCACTATTGTTATGCAGCTCTGTCTGTTGTTATTGTTTTAACTCTTGAGACCCTGTAAAGGCAGTGATAAAACTCCATGGAACAGAGTATTCGTGGGAAGCTGATAGTAGCTCAGTCAAGCAATTACCCGCCGTTTATGGAACCTGGTGGCCCATTACTGTGTCTTCTAATGCTTTCTTTCCTTAATGATTTTTGCAAACATTTGTACCCGTTTCTCATTATGTAGCCTATCACCAGATGCTTCGATTATAAATCATCCAAACAGAATTCTACAGGGGTAGATCGACCCAGTGAATATTTTTTTTAAAAAAAAGATTTTAGACGCAGATATTTTCCAATTCCAAGGTTGCAAATTTGACCTCATAATTTGTTTTAAAAAAAAGTGAGGTCAGTGTTGCCATTTTGATTTGTGAAGTGCACACTGCCCCAGTCTTTTGCTTCTCGCCTCATCAATTCGAAAGTGATATGATATTTTATATTTTTGTGTGTTGGTATCGATGTAGAGCAAGACGGTAGCCATTTTCTTGCTTTGCGTAACCCGTCTTGTGTTACCATGGTAACTGTCTCTCCAGATAAACGAGACACGTTCTGAAATCTAATTTATTGAGCCTCGCAGCCTACATACGCGACGCATATCAAAATTCGGTCATGTAATGTAAAGCCACATTACCACATTCTCCCTTATCTGCTCCGACAGAAGAGGTAGAGCGTCTCCTCTCTTCCGCCACGGTTTAGCGTAACCTCGGTAATAACGCACAGGGTGTGCCGGGGTAAAGGGCCTGCCTGCCTGCCCTTCCCGTCCTAGTGACTGTACCCTTGGCGTGTCTCGCCCGAACCAATTACTGCCAGTGGCACCGACTGCTTTATATACATTACACATGTAATGATTATAACATTACGCGAAGCGTGATTTATTTCTTAATGCTACTCTAAATGAGGTCCAAGTTGAACCTTGATAAATCTGATATCGGTTTCAGTGGCCCGCAACCGACTTCTGCAACCTTCGTGTGTGTTTCGTATAGTGTTCTTCACCGCGGCGATAAAACTGCACATCCCTGTTATACAAGAAGGCTTCTGTAATAGCACTTTCGGGATTAATTCGGCTTCTTACATCCTGTGTGTGGCATTGCAGATCCCAACTGTGCCATTATCCGAAGTATCCCTTCCTGCACAGCGGAGAAATATCGAAACGTCATATTAACAATAAGATACCATCGCTGAGAGCTAGAGATATCGACCCTGTGCCCGAGGGATTCGAAACACGTAATTTGAACGAAGCATTTCTGCGACGAAAAAAAAATAAATCCACACGATGTGATGGGGCACTGTGCCAGCTCTGTTGTTCTTATGGATGGTTTCCATGGAGATGGCGTGACCACTTGCTTATGGATGGTTGCGTCAATGCTTATTTCAGCGAAATATTTATGAGCTCTTTCTTTCGAATGTGAAGAAATTCATTCGCCCTAATACGTCAGTGGTCGCTGCACAAAACGTACGAATTCAGTCGCTGTAGTATCCACCCCCCCCCCCACACACACACACACTTAAATGGTGGTACGTGTGGAGTAATACTAGTGTACGACTTTCATACGCTTAAGTCGTGAAGTAATGTCTTCTGTCGAAGCGGTGCAGATAGGTGTGAGATATTTTTGTACGCTGAAAATTGCTGTAGCTAACGACAAGAAGGTGGAACATATTTTATGTTCTCTGGTCGCATTATAAAGATTGAAAATGCAAGGAAAAGTTTGTATCATAAGTTCTTCCGAGAAGTTTTGCTATTAAAGATACTTCAAAATGCATTACATTATAATACCAAAGTGTCCTATCTTCGCGCTAGATGCCTCCCTGTTCAACGTTACTTACTCTAATGCCCCACGACCGCTATTAAATAACTGAAATTCTATTTTCGTTCAGTATCTCCACATTCTGGAAGAGCGTACACACTTCAGAACTGCCACTTTTTAGTAAAATATCACATTTTAATGCCATTAATATTCAGAACTAGAACTCTGATGGACCCCCGTTTCTTATCGAAAGTTCCAAATGTGTTCGGCGTTTGAAAGTTAGTCATTCGAAAAGCATGTTATTTATTATTCAGAGTTTTAATTGTGTGCTTCTGCTAAAGAGCTGTGTACGAACACCAGTAAATGTTACTCTTTGAATCCCGGACGGTGAAACACCGATCTGTCAATCAATTAATTACGCGTGATAAGACTTCATAATAGCGTTAATTAGAGCAGACGGACTTACGCCCTTGTTCCATTCCTGTCGCCTTCGGACGTTTCAATATGACACCGTTCTGTGAATCGCCAATACCAAGCCTCGGGTTAAAGACGGGTGTAGCCGTTAAATCTCCACGGATATTTACGATCTGTAAGTGACGAGAGATGGCAGAACGCGCTTGTTCCATGTCTTCTGGAATATAATATAAATCCAGTCGGTAAATACAGGTTATGAAGCGAAATAAGTCGTTTGTAGCGATGAAGTGGTCATAGCTTTATTTGTCACCATGTTCTACGCTAGTTCCTGTCTTTAACGTGACCCTCCTGCTTGTTCCAGCTTTGGCACTGCAGAGTAACACCCAGAGTTGGCTCAACTCTTAAGACAAGTCACCGTCGTATTCCGTTTACAAAACCTGACATTGCAGAAGTGATCATCAATGGCACGTCTTCGTATTTTTGAGAGCTAGTGAACAATTTTCAGCTTCTTAAGATCTTTGATCAATGGATTCAAATTGTGACTTGAGATCTGTTGTAATAGATGTCAGCCATTCCCGTAAATAACGTTTTAGAATTTCGATTCGCATTTTCCTTGCCTGTGAAAATATTTTTACCTAGGGAACAAATAAATTCTGTTACCTCAAATGAACTTGTACGTCGTTGTCAGGGATTTGCAACAGAAACCAGGGACTGCACACATTCACGTACGAAATTTCTGAAATCTGTGCCGATGAGAGCGTAGGGAATTAATTCCCTTTTATCAGCTGTCAGTTCCAGAAAATTTCCCTCCTCTGGTTAACACAGGAAGCGAGTTCCCACCCGCTGTCTCGAAACTTTCAAATTGTCTGTCCCGCTGAACCATTTTAATTGTCGCAATGGTTTGGTTCCAACTGGCCGTAGTCAACGAGGGGCGTCCTGAGAGGGAAATTTGTTTGTTTACGAACGTCTCTTGCCTACGCACTGGATGACCGCGGTTCAATTCTCGACCGAGGACGGACTTCTCTGCGCCGAATCCTGACTGGGTTCAGGGGTTTCCCAGGTTCGGGAATAAAACGGCCGGAGCTTAAATCTGAATTCTCTTCAAAATCTGCCGCCACACGGAGCTGTAACTTCACTCCTCCCAGACAATTTAATAATAATTAAGGACAGGCACAAGTTTTTTGTGAACGTTGTTTGCAAACGCCCCTGAAGATAGCACAAGGTAACGCTGTTCCGTGGCGATGGTTTGATCGGATTAGTCTTAGTGTCGGTGTAGTCTTGCAAGCGAAACATCGAACACTTCGTAAAGTTATAAACCTGCAGATAAATTCCCTGTTTTTATGAGAACTGGAGGTTCACAATCGTGCATCTTTTAAAGTAGGAGTTTTATTCGACAGGTACAAACAGAAATGTATTTGTCCAATTATGATCGGAGCGCCCTCCAAGAAGTTTACCGGAGTCTGTTTCGATATTCTTTGGTACAACACAGGACCACCTATTCTGCAAGTGGTCACTTTGTGTAAGAAGTTCCATGGCCTCAAACTTCTTCTAGAAGTCTGTAAGATCGAGGGATAATTTATTGGTTGGAGATACACAGTAAATAATTAAATATAAAAGCTGAGTTAAGATGTCGGAATTGCGAATAAGTCATAATGAAATACGGGGTACAAAGTACAGTACTTTTAATTACTGACGAAAAGTTTAGGGTCTAATGAAACAACTTTTATGTTTTCTTTGAAAATTAAAGAAAACCATTTCATTTTGTAGTTAAAAACAGAAAGTTGAAACTAAGAACGAGAGTCTAATTTAATATTGAATAATAAAAGTTATTTAATTAAATTGGACGATCGTTTGTAACTACGACATCCTCTTTTAGTAATGCGAATCAACTGTTCTGACTTTGTTTCAGAAACTGCGCCCCATTTTATTCAAACACCGCGTCCTGGAGGCATGAGGGGCGGTTTAATATGCAGGTGGACGGGTCCTCTGTATTTTTTAGATGCGTAGTTAAGATTGAGGAAGGATTTTAAAAGAAACACGTGTTTGGTCTATAGAGTGAATGAGAAGGCCTTATACTGAGGTACTTTGTTCGAACCGACTATGGCTCGTGAACACTGCGATTTTAAGCGTAATTTGTATTTGAGCATCTTCAAGCTCACTGCCCGATACATTTTAGCATTCGTGCCTCTGAAACGAGGTAGAAGATACCATAGTCTTCTGAACAGTGACTGTGTGTGAACCTGTAGGTATATGCCGACGTTTCGGAGGATCGTACAGCCTGCTATGCTTACCATTGACGTCAAGTGAAATAAGGTGCCCTTTGGCGAGACACGAGTCAGATTTTCTCGTCCTCAGGGTTTGGCGCCCACGGCCCTGACACACGAATGCGTAACTGAGGACGAGGGACAGACGACGTTCCATTACAGATTTGTGCTGTACGTGTTATGACGGCATCAGCGAGACAAGAACCTCTAATAAGCTCTGCGTCTCACGGACCGTATTTGATGTGTTGCTGGTTGCCTGAATGCTTGTTTTGCTTGTGCAGGAGCAGGATGCTGCCTGCAAGTCGCTCGGAACGTGACGTCTACTCTGATACAGTTATCACGGTTGGATCTTGTCGCGTTGTACTTTCAATGTACTTTGATTGAAATTTGGATGCACGCCCATTCGCAAGAAAATTACGTAGATGGAAAATAGTGTGGACTGGATTAAACTGGCTCAGGATAGGGCGCAGTAACGGGGTATTGACTAGCTAAGCGAGTGTTAACTTCCCAAGAACGCAGTCCACGCATTTGCATAGTCTGTTTAGGTATTTTGCCAGTTTTGAAGCCCTCACAAAGCCTGAGTTCACACGTTAACGCTGTGTCGTTCGTAAGTTTTGCGTGTCATCTCCACCTGCTTCTCGCTTGTACGCACGAAGATTATTCTGAGTGAGACCCGTGGACCCTTCAGAGTTATTTTTCTACGGGATGCTGCTAGTTTTGGGGGGTATGCATCACCACTGAAAATTGTAGTACTGCTGGTGGGATAGCAAAGTCACCAGGGGACCGTCATTCAGCCAGGTAAAATACTGTACCGCGTGCATGTGGCGCCGTTGTGCGGTGTAACCCAGAAACGGGAGTCGTGCATAAAATAACTTTAAGGAGAATAAATCTGGCGCTGTTATAAGTGGGAAAGTGGGAAGAAAAAGGAAGGGAATGAAGAAAACATGATAAATTAAAGAAACTGAAATAAAAGTCGCGGTCGCCTGTCGTTGGGTTCTGCGTCGCACTGGCAAACGACGGCGGGCGTCAACTGTATGCATTTCCTTAAACGGCGTTAACCAGCTGATCTTCGTAATGGCGAAGAGTTGTGTTTTCTTCGCGGTACGGACTGTTTAGACCAGTTCCGTCATTACTTGGTCAATGTTGCATTTACTTGAGTAAAACCACGGAGCTTCTGTAAAGTGTTATGTATGCTGGAAAGGTTATTATGCATTGGCAGGGACGTGAGGAGAATCGGTCGACTTTTTGACCGCGTGGGTGACGAAGGCTTCATTTGTCTGACACACGTACGTTCCACATTCGCTCGTCTCTCTTTTACTCAGCCCTGGACGCATGTCAGCGTTCATCTCCTTTAAAACGTAAAGGTCACCTGCTTGAAGGCCGATTACCGCCATGCCCGTTCACTTCCCCTGAAAATGAAGCAGCCGGCCTGGACCGCCGTCAGCGTTCGTTTCCAGCAACTAATTTAGAAATTAAAAGTAAACAATATTTTTACGTTATTCGATATGCCGCGTCCTCTCCACCGCGGCATTGTACCGCTGAATATTTTATTTATCCAGCAAGTATATCTCAGCGGTATTGGTGCTTTGCGGGATTCTTCACGCTGTAAATGAGTTTACTGACGCATCGCCATGGAAACTCCAACTCCGCTTCTACTTTTCCCGTTCATCGTTCACGATTATTTTGACATTTAACATTCATTTTCGTCGGAAACAAGGCTGACATGAAATTCGCGTGTCTGTAATTCCTGTCCGATGCCTTCGTAATTCTTTGGCCTCGCAGTTTTTCTCCTGCTGCTAACCGGAGCAGCTTCACTTCTTCTCGACGCCTACGCACTTGAGTCCTTGTCCGCTCCTCTCACGTCGGTCTCAGCCCTTCCTGATCGCCTGTGCCTTTTCGCTGTCTGATTCTACGTCTTGAGCCTCGAAGTCCGTGCCCTTTCGACGTGTGCACCCTCTGTACAGTACATTACACATTTCCTCTATCGTAAAACGGCTTCTAGAATTGATTCACAATAACTAAACCCCTCGCATTTAATCGTACTTTATACTTGAAGTCGTCAGAAGCAACCGAAGTTTGCCGACGTTTCAGACGTTCTGACGTTTCTACGTAGCATGCAGTACCGTCTGGTCGTTCATCGTCACTCTGGGTCGATATATCGATACAAACAGCACAAAATGTTTTACTCAATGTAACAAGCTTTTTCATTATTGTTTGCTGTAATTTATGGAGTGCAGAGCGTAACCTTTCTGTGTTAAAGTTTACAATTTGTATTAAATGCAATAAATACTTGACCTCCGAATTTTTGTCCATGCACTCAAAACTTCTAGAGGATTAAATAAGTTAAAAGCTTTCGAATTTTAGAGTAATTGTATCGTAGAGAAGTGACTACGACGTACGGCGTTAGGAAAACGAACATTTGTAAACATGTTTTGAGTCGAATTTTCGAGTTATTAGGTAAATGGAGGGCAAATATCCCCGTTCTGTGAATGCTGTAATGTTGTTGATTGTTGATAACCAAAGTACGAAATTCCCTGAATAAAACTTTGCCGTAGCTTATTCATCTCTGGCTTCGTGTTAACTAAATCAAGGGTGCGAACATTCTTTTCCCGCGCGAACTCAGATATTGTCCTTTACTCTGTGTTTCGTCGTCCGTCCGTATTGTTCAGTGCATCGCATTTAATTTATACCAACAAAACAGCCGGTGTTTGCTGCTTTTTTAGCGGATGGCTCAGAGCTTATAGGTCATAGGTTTCGTGTGTAACGCGCAGCGCCATTCCGCCTCTGTTAGAGCGAACATCAGAGGGTCACTTCACGGGAGAGACCTCTGAGCTTTGTACACTGGCTGACGTCTGCCCTTTTCCCGTGGCTGAACAGCTGACACATGCTTTCACATTAATTGTGTAATTTCATATCGTGAAATAGATGCCTGCGGGAGGTAGGCTAGTTTTAAGCCTGCGTGACGTAAAGAATAGGCCATTTATCCTTTCTGGGTGAGGTTCGGTGATAACTACCAAACTCTGTTCATGGATCAGCGTCATGAAAAAGGGGACATACTCCGGGGTCCTCCTTAAACGTCACATGCTGGGACAGTCAAGTACATTTCGTGTCTGTGATCAGAGGTCTCACGGGTTCTGACCCCGTTGGTGGTTACGAACGTTTCTGAGGACCTTGTCTCATTCTTCAGGGTCGAAGTGATTCAGAGTCTCTTCGGGTTCTGTGAAACGTGAAGAGAAGTACTTGACTAGCAGAGGGACTGTCAACTTCTTAAGGTCTCTTCTCTCTGGAGCAATTAAAGAAGAAGAAGAAGGAAACCTTCAGCCAGTGACACCGCTCTTTTTGAACTGACTGTACTGGACAAGGGCCACTGAGCCCAGTCAAATCAGTGAATGCGCATCTGGGGGTTGAAAAACGAGCTCTCTATTAGTGGAGATGTATTTTCGGAGTCTGTAATGGACCAGGTCGTGCGTGCGTGCGTGCGTGCGTGCGTGCGTGTAGAACAGATGTGGCTAAATTTGCGAGTTTCCGGTTGAAACGTGGTGACCCGCTTTGAATGGGTAGACTCGACCCTAGTAAGAGAGAAAACGCGTCGGGTGTTTGTAAGGGATCAAGGAAGGTTAAGAAGATTTGTGTTATTTTCGTCCGTTTTCTGTGCCGTGAATCACTTCGGCGTAGTGGACTAGTGGCTCGTTCAACTTCATGTAAACCTGCTTGTAACTGAATTAAACTGAATTTAGACGTACGCATTTTAGTCGCAATAAGCACGTTAATTTTCCCATTTTGTAGTTCATCTGTCGCCTTCGAAGACAAATTTGTTTTTTCCAAATTCATTTCATGTTGGTTTTATATTCTACAGAGCAGCCATCAAC
This sequence comes from Zootermopsis nevadensis, assembly GCF_977971745.1. NCBI lineage: Eukaryota > Metazoa > Arthropoda > Insecta > Blattodea > Termopsidae > Zootermopsis > Zootermopsis nevadensis. The sequence goes on along the minus strand of NW_028259154.1, from coordinate 27,156,393 downwards.
CAATGGACTCTCGAAGTAACAGCTCCGCAGGTCAGAGTCGTTCTTGAGAAGCTGACAGCCGCTGACAGTCGTTGAATCTCCAGCCTTTTATGGAGCCTGGCGCCGTAAAAACTCAGTGAGCCTATTCCCTCGCACTGCGACCACGCCAAGAGTTTAGCTGTTGCCAGGCAACTGAACAATGGTGGATATATTTTGCTTTACGCGCTATGAATGTTCGCCTGGCAACCGTATCAGAGACGGAGAGACGGAGAGTCCGATTAGAACTGCAGATAAAGATTACAAAATGTTTACTTGTGAACGGATTGTACTGTTTCTGTGGTTATGGAAGATGTCAGGCCCGAAGAGACGCCACCAACAGCCAGTGAAATGTAAAGTGTTTACCTGGAACAGTTCTCACACCTACCGCCATGTTGGCGCATCTGGAACTGAAAGTATCGACAGAATTCACTGCAGCAACTTAGGTCACGAGAATTAAATGTGTTTATTTCGCCACAGAGAGAACAGACTGCTTCTGAGACAACGTGCGGACTTGCTGTGTTTTGTTTTACGACGTTCTGCGGCGCTGAGCGAAACCAAACACAAACGCACGTGTCGTTTTATGTATTCGTCGTTCGATCTGCCGTTCAGATGTGAAGCCCGAACGCGCGTTTCATCTCCCAAAAGCTCACTACAATAAGAAGTGAATGCCTAATATGGAGGTCCGTCCAGAACCACTCACTGGACTGCAGTGTCGAATTCTGAATCTCTACACTGCAGTATAATGCCATTTCATCACCTGATTTCAGCTGCATAATTTATATCAGAAGATGCAGCCTGAAGATATGTGTGTAATTTCAGCCCTGACGATGGAGACAGTGTTTCTCCGAAATGTTTTCATCCATCGAAGAGTCTTCACGGCTCCAAGAAGTATCAAGAATAGTATTATTATGAAGGGAACAGATTACTACATCGTAGGTAGGAGGATAATATTAAAATGTATCTTAAGAAATCGGCTTGAGGACGTGGACTGGATTAATCCGGCTAAGGATAGAGTCCAGTAGATGGCTGTTTTGAACACAACAATGAAGCCTCCGTTTGCATATGATTCGTAAAAATCTCAACTACCAGCCTCTCAGAAATAACTATGGAGCCAGGTTGATGGATGGTGCAGACCGCTGCGTTATTCTGCTTAATGTGTTCTGCCGATCATTGTTGCCTCGCTCTGATCAATATTGAGCAGAGTGCAAGTCCTTAGGTGAGCCATCAGTCAGATTGAAGTGCGGGGCAGAAACTTTCAGGGCTGCGGAGGAGGGCGTACGGCACTTGTGATGTTCCCTGCTCTAGCAGAAGGCCGTGGGCTGTTCTTCGCTGTTTCTAGCCCGTAGCATCCACCGAGTAAGGTCATGTCTACCGTAAAACGCAGCAGATCCGTTTAGTTGCTCAGCTGGTCAAGAATTGAGCTGCTGAATTATAAAGACTCAAGATACAAAGCGGATTCGTGCTGAAGGTCTTACAGGCGTTCACAGACCGATTTAATGATGTCCTCGGAGTCTCTCTTAATTCGGCACTCAGTCAACGAAAAGATGAACGGTGCTAAGATGTTCGTCAGTCGTACACCCCCGATAAAAGGTTTTGCCGTCTACGGAAAGAAAGCATTGATTCAGTAGCAGCCAAACAGGGCTTGTAACAGAACTGTTAATACTTTGTTTAGCTGTTGATTGATCAACCCTCTTTTACAGAGCATCAGCCTCTCTCCCCTTCAAGCGCAATTGGATGTGAGCAGATCTGAGCAGAACTATAACTACTCGTGTGTAGCTTCTGAGAATCCACGAAGACTTAGTATATATTAAATGTAGTCATTAAGCGCCACAAGCTTAACGCATCTAGAATGCGTTCAGGTCAGAGCGTGAATTATCCATCGTAGACAGAATCCTCTCGTTATGTTGTTTCCACAATCTGATTAGGTTTTTGTGTGCAAGACTTTCGCGAATTAATATTTGTGTTTTGATGCGGCACTGAATAAAACATGGCGTTTGGAGTGATCATTAAAGCGTTCTTTTTCTCATTGACAGAAATACAGAAATTTGCTCGTAATTCAACTCTTAAAACACACAAAAGCGATGTGTTTCCACAGTTCCGTTGCTTGGCAACCAGTAATTGTGGGTAGTTTATAGTAGGATTTGCATAATAAATAATTAGTGGCATTATTTCATTATCTGGTGATAGACCAGGCATTGTCGCTAATGTCATATAATTAAGATCTGAAAATCGTTTTCGTGTGTTGTTAACAGATAATTTGTAGCTGGCAGGCACAACGGAATCCGGGAATAAAACGAGGTTTTACGAATGGACAATATGGCCGGTTCTGGACCTCAACACCAAAGGCAAGGCAGAACATCAATCACACGACACTTAGCAGATGAGACTGGCCAAGATTTTATGTCGGCGGTGAGGCCACGTTACTGTGGTATCTAACGAGATTACTGCAGAGCAGGTTAGCAGAGCGGTTACACGTGCAATTCGGAGTAATGCGTACCGGATTCTAATGTTGCCCGAAGTACGTGCTTTCAACTTAATTTGTTGCGCTTTCCCTCGGTACTTGCAGGCGAACTTTTAGAGAATGCCTGGAGGTGGGTCCAGACTACTTCCTTTCCTGTCCCTTCGTACGTAATCATCCAGTGACGTCATGAGCTAGAATCTTCTCAAGTTCTTTTCTAACACAATATTCAGGACTCGCGTTTGCATTATCACCTGGAAAGTCGACTTCTCGAAGACTTGCTGGCTGATAGAGTTTAGAGAACAGGTGTAGGGCATGCGCGATGCTTCTCCGAGTAGTCACAAGACAAACAATGAAACCCGCGCATTCCCACAATCGTCGGACGTTTACAAAACAGAGCACAGGCGGACTCGTCTGTATCCTGGGTCCGTAATTTCTCGTCCCACAACTCTGTGATTGCAGGCAGTGCGCTCCAGGGCTCTGTAACCTGGTCTCCCCCCCCCCCCCCCCGCCATGCAACTCCATTCTGCATCATGAAATTACCTGTCAAAATTAACCCATGATAAATGTCTCAGATTTGTTACAAAACTTCCCGTCTCTTTCCGTTGTCCACTGAGTAAACTATTTGTCTTTTGCCTCCTGGAATCAGCTGTAAAATGCCAGTGGGGTTAATTTTTAATTCATTAAATACTCGCGTCATTTTCTAGCATTTATTTTATTTTTAAAATTGCGAAGAGAATGCGAATGTTATTGGAGCAGATAAATCATGTGACGCGGGAAGTAATTTTAAAGGCAATCTCTGTGACCACGCAGCCTCAACGATTGCTCCAAAGAGTCCTATTGAATGTCTGACGAAGAAATTACTTCGAAGCTAATTCTGAACGGAGAATATCACAGATGCTGTTCTCTTAAGCACGTAACGCCTGCAAAATACTGTTTCGATTACAAGCGTAACGGCGTTGTCGCAGAAGTTGAAGCTCTGTCGTGAGGTTCCACTGACTTGACCCAGACTGTGAATAGAATTTTCCTACCACGTTCATCTGCATACGGATTTCACGAACCTCTGGACCACACTTTGTAACACGTTTTTGCACTGCAACGCAATATTTCGTTCATAACGGCGAAGTTCCCCAGGGAAACAGACATTTTATTAAGTGTTCTGCTTAGTGTCGAACTTGATAATCCTGCGAGAATCGCTTTTCGTCGTGGCGTCTGCAACGGTGCGAGGCTTTAAGGGCTCTTCGGAGTTCCCACGGGCGCCCTATTGTGTGCTAGGATTCGTGTGGGTGTGTACGAAGACAAGACAGTGACAAATTGCAGATTGATGAGGTCTGCGTGGGTACCTGTGACTTATATTGCGAATAGGAGGAAGGAAATAAACAATTCGACTGAAGAATCTTCAACATATTTTGTCTTACGGGTCATCCGTTGCCATGAGAACGCACTGTAAGTGGCCCGTGAACTTGGTGTCTCCTGTGTCTGCGATACGACGCCACTGGACACGTTCCAACTGTCGTGCGGTTAACACTCGGATCACAATGGGCCCAAACTCCCTTCATGTTTTCATACCAAAATTTTGTTTTCATTTCTGGGTGCGTCCTCGTGCAGTTAATTTTTTTTTTTTTTTTTTTACATATTGTTACATTTTACGTGTCGTTGCTTGTTGACTGATTAACAAACTTAACCAATGACTAAATTATTTCTCCGGGTAGCGTAATAAATCCGTACCGGCACAGAAATCTTATCTATTTTCGAAAGTGTGAAATTAAAAAAAAACTAGTATTGTAAAGAAGTACGTCCCGGTATTTTCTGGTCTCAGAAATAAAACAGTCTTGTTTCACAGGAACAAATGCGATTCGTTCTTTAATTTGGTGTTTCTATGTGATCGGTTCTGGGGTGTGAGACGAGCGGAGGGCGTCAGGTGGCCTTGTGACCCGTGACCATGGATGTGTGCGCGCATGGTATATGCAGATGACGTCACTTTTTATCTGCACAGAGGGGTCAATGCGTTTGTGGTTAAGTCACGAAAGAGAGAGTATGAAGGCGCACTTGATTAAGGATAGCCGAGTCAGCGATTTTTCTCACAGGGAGGTACAGTTTCAGTTTCAATGGTGGAAACCCTGCGAGGCCATTCTTTCTTGTTTGCGTTTCCTGGCTGTTGTACAGTCTGGAGCCTCGATTTGGGGCCCCCATGAGGTTCCGGTTGGTACTATCTCATAGTTTTCGGAACCAAACGGTAGGGACAGAAATATATATTTCTTTTTCGTAAAAATATGACCCTGAAGACTTACTCTATTCGAAATTATGTCCAACTAAACTAGAAGGAATTACGTCTTTACTTTTTAAGAACCACTTAATTTTTTTAATGTAAAATACTTACGCGTGTAGTTCCTTCCTACACTTTTCTTTTAAACGCGACTACACGTGTTCGCTGTGTTTCATTTGGGATTTATTTTCTTAGAACAGACGCAGCTTTTAAAGCAAACAGACGGGGCCACGTTTCCTCGATTCGAAGAAATGCAAAGTTAATCTCTTGCTCTAACTTAACCTTTCCTTAGCGACGAATTCCTCGGTCTGCAGCTGAATTTGCCCTCATCACATCGCTCTGTCGTCGTGGATTGTAAATTGTTTAACTGAAACTGTTTTAATTTGTATATTAGATAAAAATAGATCGAAGTAGATCAGTTACCGAGAATTCTTATGCCTGTTTAAGAAGTATAGCTGACCAATTAATTACTGAAATTCAGTCTTTGCATGAAAGCTTGGCAGTTATTGATTCTGTGAGACTGGCAAAGGACAGAGGGCTTTGAAGTATGAACACAGATTAATCCGTCTAAAGGTAGATTGCTTTTCTGTGTTTTATTGCTAACTTTATTTAATGTCTGCGATGTTCCTTTGCAGTGGCGATATGGAATTCTCGTGAAAATTCTATTCATGCCTGTTCTTTTGTACTTACGGTTTCTTAGGTTCTGACCTTTTCATAAGAGTCTCAAAGAATTCCTACGGAAGGTAATTGGGATGACGTACAAAACAGATTTAAACTTCAATAGAATTAATCAGACCTTGCAGTTGCGAATACATTTTAATTGGATGAGTCAATATTGAGCTTATCTTTCATTTAGTAGAATCTAATTTTCGACGTACAATTTGAAGCTTCTCACAGTTGTGACCGCTGAAAATGCGGTAACATCTTCTAAATATATTAATATTGTGCATAAAGGCGTTAAGGAAACTTTCAGCGTGTTATGTAATAACGTTCAAGGATACAATGCCGTCGGAATGCGGAAAATTTTAGGCCCTGTCGTGAAAATGCCGTGGCAACCTGGCGATCGAGTTCTCTGCAGGTTTGTCTAGGAATGTCTAGAAGCATGGAACCACCACAGAGCGCCCCGTTTTCATCTCAGAGATTTATGATATTATAGGAAGACAGTCACATGTGATGTCGGGTTTATCAGTCGATTCTGTACTTAAAGCGGACGACCCTTACCGGTTCGCGCTGTAATCAAACTGGCCTTTCACTTTATCGTTTTACACCGCCATTAAGGGCTGCAAATTGTCCCTTGTCTCAGTTATCGTAATGTTAATGAAAGGGAACGTAACCAACGCTAAGTTGTGATTTATTTTTGTCGTCACAAAGTAAATCGTTGATCACGCCGAAGCACGTGGTCTTTTTCCAGCAAAATTCGAAGACGTCGTCTAAATCCTCTATCTCAGATGTTAAGCGGAAAGCATTTGCCTCTCTGGAAAGGTACACACGTCATTTGTTCTTCGTTGTCGGGGCTGGGAACACGTGGTTCTCGTAGGAGGTACGCGAGAAAGCAAATGCCAGGGTACCATATGATACATATGTGGATGTAATTACTCTCGCATTGTGTATATCTAACACCCCAAACACAAGGAGACTGAAATATAAGAAATGTAATTTATAATTCGTTTAATATTGCTTTGAGAACGAATTTTTCATAATGTGATAGTGACTGTGACGTAATGAGGCTCTTCAATATTTGTACTCTTTGCCACGTATCATAGGTAATCAAATCCACGTGGATAAGATGAGGAGACCATGTGGCACGCATGATGTAGATGCGAAATCCACACAGAATGTAATACCATGAACATGAGGGGAAGGAGCGAGGTATGGACAAATGCGTTTTTGGAGGAAAATGTAAAATTAATTTTATGTAGGGTATGAGGTTGAAGCGTGGGTTAAGCTGGCACAGTATACGGTCCAATGATAGGTTCTTGTGAACACTGTAATGAACCTCCGGCGAAAACGAAAGGCGAGGAGTTTGTCTGCCAGCTGAGCAACTGTTAGCGTCTGACGATGGACTCTGCTCTTTGGAGTTATTTACTAAGTGCAAAAGATTGAGTGACCTATCGTCTGAATTTATAATTTATCATTCAGGATTCTTTCGTTGCTTACGAAACTGTGCGGAGTTTTCATAGTCTCCTGTAATCTGAAGTTTAGTCTTTTTTACTCTAACGTAAACTAGAAAGTTTCCTAGAAACAGTCAGAATATAATAAGCGAAGGCTTACAACGAGATATTTGCCTGCCATTCTTTAAAATGCTTGGTTTGTTTTATATATAATTAGGAATATAAAAGAAAACGCCTTTCAGACATTCAGACAGAGTGAAATTCTATAACAGGTGCAGAATTTAATTATGTTTGCTTTTAAACGTCTGATTTGATTCTGAATTATGAATTTTTGTGTGTCTTTGTTTTAAATTTGTATAGCAATAAATCACTTTAAGTACGAGAAATTCGGGACCCGGGATCCGAAATTAAAAAGTTTTGTACGTCTAAATTGTCTTTGCAGGAGACGATAGAGAAAACCAGAGAACGGACTCGCGGTCTAATGTTTGAACAAGAAAGAGAAAATAAGGCCCGTGTGCTGTTTCCGCAGAGCCGAGTCTCCGCTTTACCGCGGATTTTCAGTCCGGGATTCGCCACCTCCTTTTAAGAATCTTTCGATTTATATAGAAGTGTAACGAGAGACAGGAGGGGTGAGGGTGGAATTCTTTTCTCTTTTCATCTTTTCAACCACGAACTCTCTTTTCACCATTTATCACTGCCTTTCTTCGTCTCATCCTTTCGAAGGAACGCGAAGACTTCCCAGCCAATTCTAGTTTTTATAACCCGTCTACTTAAAACCCTACGCCAGGGCGGGTGCTGAATTTATTCGCTGGAAGACGTCGGTCGGTCGGTCTTAACAAGGTTTAATTTGAACATAAATTTATTTTCTTTCTTAAGTTGGTATGGCGTTGATTACAGCTGTTTCATTGCAGACCTCTGTTGCCTTTTAAGTGCACGCCTCCTGAAGGAGGTTGCGGTATAATGCTTGCAGCAACATCATGAACGTATTTCATGTGTGAGTGGACAAGTTGCCATGCCTTCCAGTTCCACTCAAACGGCATTTGTACAAAATTAAACTGGCGGATCAGATTAGCCCAACTCTCAGTGTTTCTGACAGAAACGAAGTCCCGCACACCGCGTATTCAAGTTTATTTTTTGGATTACTGTTATTACTTGCAGTGACCACATACAAACACGCGCCTTTATCTAGAAAACAGTATATATATACACTTCTTTCGTACACCTTTATCTGCGTCCTTCCGTCTCTGATCTCGTTGCTAGGAGACCGTAATCCGTTTCATAGTGCAAAAGCGGCCTATTATTACCTCTGTGTCGTTCTTTGGCCAACGATTATCCTATAAGTGATCGCCATGCGACTCTTTTGCTGTGTGTGTATGAAACAGTCATGATAAATAAGCGATTCGATTATTTTATTGCCAGTACAGTCCTTTACAAAAACCGTGTTTATATTTATCTGCGGCAGCAACGAGCTTCAATAACCCAAGTTCCTGACATTATCGAGGGAGAGCGCGTCCCTCAGGAACTGAGTCGTAGTCTTCCCACCAGACCGAGCCCTGGACTCTGCTTTCGTACACAGTAGAAATTCTTGGATTGATTGATTGATCTCTGTTAATTGTGCAATGCCAGATTTTCTATTGTAGTTTACTGTGACGAATTTGGTGAGTGAGTTTTAAAGGGGATATCGGAGTGAAGGGAAATAAACAGACGAAATATATTTCAGTACAGCTCTGATAATGAAAATTCAAACTCATCACGCACTCATTCTAGTTATGTTGGCGAAAAAATGGATTAGTGTAACATTTATGCAGTGAATACGTTTTTTGCTAGAGTTAGATATTCAGGAGTTGAGTACAGTCTGTTTATTTTTTGTGACTTCTTGAATTTATGGAAACATTCGCGACACAGAATTTTGAAAGCTCTGTTACCGGTAAATATTTTAATAACTGATGCGACAATTGAAAGATTCTTCCATGCAGATTTTAATGCATTAATATTGTATGAAGTGAACTTCTATTTTGAATTTATTTACTAGTGATAGAAACACATTTATCCTTAAATAATTTGGAACTGTTTACATCGTTAGCTTCAAGCACTTGTTAGGTAATTAATATAAGAGACTTTCTTCAAAGGCTTCGTTCAGTTGGTTATGAAATTCCCCACCTCTTATGAAAAGGTAAGGTCCATTTCATGTCCACAAGATTCCATATAGCGCCCTCAAAACATGTGTCCGTAAGATCCAGTTCCACATTCCCAGCAGTTTCATACACCCTCCTGTCAACTCGTCCCCCTTGGGGTCCAAATATTGCCCCAAACGCGCACTTCTCGAGAACCCTCCGTGACCCTCGACACTTGAACTGTGGAATAAGAATCCGCTTTCCCGTTAACGCATCTGCTTGTGACGTCACCAGAAAACATTTCACCAAACTCTCTGGTGACGCTTTTACTGTAAACGTTTGCCTCCAGTAGGTGGCAGATAAGGTCAAAGGCCGAGTCTTCTTCAGTCTGTCTGTGTCGTCACGAGGCAACTGCTGCCTCTCATTTCCGGCGGTCGAACGTCGGAAATGGTCAGCCTTGGATTATCGCTCGTCGATTCGTCTACTTTCGACGTTCTTCTGCCCTGCCTTCCGGCAGTCGGCAAACTCTCCTCGCATCAACAGGAGTCATTGAAAGAGATAAAGGCATTGCGCAGAATCCAGCACACGCGGCGTGAGCGGTTACCACCTGCGTTTAAATACAAGCGATGGTCGTGGAAAAATGTGAGGGCCCAGAAATGAGAGAGTTGAGGTTCTCGCAGTGGTCAAAATCCGGATTGTTGTCTTCTGGGTTACGACATCGTGCAATATTGTAGAGAGACGTCGACATTTCGGAATGTATTTTCCACCCTGAATATGCGGGTATTATTTTTACGAAATCGATTCTACCCCTCAGACACTGTACAGAATCTGAAACAAGCAACTCTGATCTCATTCAGAGATTACCAATCAAAATCCAATCCCACTGAGATACGCGACCTTTATTGCTTGACTACAGCCGGGATATATAAAAAAACTGACAGCTTGATGGTGCTCGGTGCAATGGCGATATGTCACATTCTCCGTGTGTAGGACGCCGACTGTCTTGCAAGTGTCCTCTGCTGTCCAGAATGGTTTTCTTCTGACACATCCTGGGCCGTACCGCGTGAAATTTAATTTTACGTAACCAAATTGAATTCTGTCTTCCATCTCCATGGCTATCAGTGTAATAGTCCTGCTTCTTCGCCGGTCCGATATCCGAAGTGTCTCGTCAGGTGGCCGAGAACGTCTCTTCTAAGCCGATTACTGGGTGGCAATGGAGCCTTCGCTTGTTTGCACGGTTTCGTAGAACAATGGTGGATTTGTTTGTTTTCTGCCTTCGACTTCGCGGGGTGACGCTCTCCGTCGCGACGCCCTCCTCTTCCTTTTACGCTTCTCTGCGTCACTTGGCTCATCCGCGCCTTTTGTCCGAATTTCGTATCTCTTATCCCCGGACAGAAGATTGGGTGAGCCCCAGAGCCTGTCTGGTCGCCATGGCCACGAGACAAAATCATGTCCTGTCGGGAATCGAAACTCGGTCTTACAGCCCGCAGCCAGTCACCATCTCCTGGTTGCAGCCGCAGACATCTTGTAAGTGCAGTGCTTTTACTTTTAGCTTTTAGCAGAGTTACGATTTTTAATAGCCGTAAGTTCTGAAGTGCGGAATGTAAGAAAATGTAAATAATGAATGACTTCGAGTTTCTGAGCTGCGATATCGTATTTCTGGAGTTTTATTTACATATAAATTACGCTGCTAATTCAAAACAAACTTTAGAAAAATAATGGGAAATTGAAACTCTGTTTGTTACTCGATACTGACGTGGTTTAGAATTGTAATGAGGACAGAAATCCAATCTCCCCTGCAGTTGCTCCTTTAGAAACCACTTGCGTCTGGCGTTCAACAAGTTGTGGGAGTCTGTTCGCTACATTGATTGCGATTTTTTCGTAATTAGCGTTGCATCTCGCTCGTTGAGAAGCGCATTATGAGAATCTTCGCGAAATTTTACTTTTTGTCAGATGGTCGGTCTGCACGTACAGCGAAAATTAGGAGTAAAATATTAGTCCGAAAAAACTGATTACAAGAGGCACGTGGATGACCTTGTCGTAGATGGGTGGATAATATTAAAATGGATCTTAAATAAATAGGATGTGGTCTGGGTTGATCTGGCTTTCTGCCACTCGCGGCGTGGCGTAATTTCGAAAATATTAAGCCAAGTTTTTTGGCTTTTGGATTGCAAAACTTCTGTTTCAAGTCTTCAAGACAATATCAGTGAAAGAACTTTGTAGGGAAAATGCTGATTTACTGAGATTAAAATTAGCTGTCATTCGTATATACTGTCGATATGAAATTTTAATTTCATTACATGCAATTATGAATTTATGATTCCCCTGTGCGTCACTAAAGCGCCATCCGAATATGCAGGTAAAGGTCCCCATGCCGTCTAAACCTCGATAATAAATGGAGGTTCACGTTCAGACCGCATTACCTCCAGAGGAGAAATCCCGCAGTCCATATCAATAGGGGCTTAGTGCGGCCCGAAGCCGATGCAGACATGTTGACGAGGAGTAAATTCCCTGACCCTCCCGGGAACTGAACCCAGTCCGTCTGACCCGTAATCAATCACCGAACTAACACTGCAGCTGCAGAATTAATAATTTAGTTAAATTACGTTTGATGCAACGCAATGAGTAGGGATAACTCAGTAAGCATAGTACTTGCTACGGGATGGACGACCGGGGTTCGAATCCCGACAGGGATTTTCCCCTCCCGTCATCCTGTGTCCAGGTCTGCTTTCGGACCCACCCTGTGGCAAAGCGGCCGTAGCTTGGGGCAGTCCATCTTCATATACTACGATAACATTAATGTGAGGAGCTTTGCCTCTGGTGTTCGTGGCGTGGCGCTGAATTGCACGCATTTCCTTTGCACTGATCCGTTTTCAAAGCAGAGCCGAGATTTTTTCCAAATGCCTGTCGATCGAAATAGTTGGTTTGTGGCATTTGTAATGCTACTTACTCTGTGCGTGTGGCGATAACACAGGTATGCAGTTTATGTATCCTCCCTGGAGACTCGCGGCAGCCAATCGATATCTGCTACTGGGTCGGGGGCTAAAATATGAATTTCGCTGAATTATACAAGTCTTACTTACGGCGTGTAGCAGCCGCTCGCTTTGTTCCGCTGCTCTGTGACCCGCGAACGTGAAGAGAGGTGCCTCGTATCCGTACGGATTATTGTGTTTTGTTGAGGGAAATTCCGCTGCTGTTCTTTTTGTTGTGAATTTGTAGTTCCCATCCGTACACACCTGCAATGCCTCGCTGTTTCTGTACGTCATCACATTTGTTGTTTGAAATGCTAACACAAATAGTGTGTATTCAAAAATATTGACATTTTTATAACCGGTGCTCAAGCGTGAATGTTTCCAGTGCCTGTGTTTTTCCGCGTTCATGTCCAGTCGGCTAATGTAGCGGTACGGCTCTAGGCGTATACCTGACAGGAACCAGGTTCGAATCCCGGCCACCTTAGAGGATACCCCGAGGATTTCGTGACTGTCTCGAGTCTCTCTTGCCTTCAAATAGGCTACGTCTGCTCCTACGAACTCACAATTCATTGTAGATGGTCGTCTTCTGGGTCTTGTGCAGTATAGTCTGGTGGAAGTTTACAGACGTTTCAGAGGTTCTTGCTGCCTCCATCATCAGGGCGATTCATTATCACAATCTCTTCACTTTCCTTTCTTTGCTACGTAATCTGTTCAAACAAAGCAAGCTACGAATCTGAGAATGCAACATTGAAGCTTCGGCCTCTGATTATCCTCAATGAAAGTGTTTAATTATTTCAAAGGAACGTATAAAAACGCTTTTATGCGGGCGAACAACAAATTCTGAACAACAGGACTGTTCTTTTTCTTACTGAATCGATCTTAAAAATAATTAATTAGCATGTTTTATTTTTTTAAATATGGAAAAGTGGTATAACTGTTTAGGTGTGCATTACAAATAGCGACTTTGTATATCCTTTATAAAGATAGGTAAAGTACATAGCAGATGCAGTTCGCTTACCAGAATGTGATTAACCTAATTACCGTGTCACGTGCTTACATCTGAAACATAAAACACGTTTTGCGTATTCTTGTGCGTCGTTCTTGTATGAGATGAGTGCAGTTGATTTACGTGTTAGTGGCGTACATAATAAAGCGATCGTCAGCTTTTTTTTTGGGGGGGGGGGGTTTACAAGCTCTTCCAATCCAGGCTGGAGGTCCCAGGTTGGTCGTTTTGATTACCGTGTCGCGGGCTCAACTTCGCTGTCTGTTTGCTGAGCTCACCCGCTGCAGTTGTGTCACAGGGAACAGGCTCTTCGTTGAAAGCATCAGAAATGAATTCGGTATTTACACAAGATACTTCTTATGCGTGTGTTTCTGTTTGTAGATAAAAGTGAAAAAAAAATAGAAACGTGTCTGTGGAAGAGAAACCTAACCTAACTCGAAGAAGGCCTCGCCCTATACCGCCGGATCATGACGTACGATCGTACGCATCTATCCGCCATCTTTTGAGCCCAGCATCCAGGAAATGATGGATGCTGCTCCGCCTATAAAGAGAGGTTTATAGAGACATGTGGAATGGCTGGAGTCGAGACTTCCGCACTGCCTAATTCACGACGAATCGAAATTTTGTGTTGTGATTTCTTCGCGAACAATTCAATGCTTTCTCTGAAACTCTGTCGATAATGTGAAGTGTGTAACACATATTTTCTACATTAAAATGAATGCCGCCGGTTCGTATGTGCGCTGTTTTCATTTTACATGGGCCTTGACAGTTCAGTCCATAAATTGGATGGCTCCAGCATGGACTACCGGGTTTGAGACTTCGTCAGGGACAGAATTTTTCTCTTTGCGACTAGACCGAATGTGGGGCCCACCAAATATGTTTAAGGTTAAGAATGTGTGGACATTTTTTCTTCGAAACTCAATTCGTATTCTTTGCGTGGTACTTAGAGAGAGGGAGACTGGCCCTGAGAACTTCTCTTGTCTTTATTTGCGTTTCGCTTTAATAAAAAGACGCTCGGTTTGGAGGTTAAAGAATTTGTAACCGGCTTATTTATTTTGATGTATTTGTTTATTCAGACATTAGTTTAGATTTGTCGTCCTCAATGTATTCGGCGTCTGAAGACATCTTTCGAAGCACTCCACCGACCGCAAGCATCCCGTTGATTTGCCACGTATGAGTATTTGCTGAGCGCAGAGGCGAAAGCCTCGAACATTCTCGAACTTCCTACTCTGTTTCACAGACAAATTTATTTTTGCAATCAGACTGATTGCGTAGTATTCTAAACAAAAACAGACCTAATTTGGTCGAGAAGCGGTTGCTGTATGTTGGCTGATCGGGGGTTGCGTATTTGCATCTCCGCTTTGTGTTTTAGTAAACAGTCTGATAATGTGATTTGATTATCTGCGCTCCGCTCAGTAAACGGAGTGACCGCGTGTTGCTGCTTCGGTCCTCTGGGGGATGGGGTGGAGGAACTTCCGTGTTGTCCTGTCCGGTGTTCATTAGCCCACAGGTCCTTAGGGCGTGTGTTCTGTGGCGTATGTGGTCTGTGCAGCCAATATCTGTTGGGCAGCCGCTCTCGTCATTGAGTGTCTCAAGACACGCGTCATTTATTACCTTGAGAAGTGGAAAGGGGATCTCCATATTCCTTCTTACGTGAGAGAGTTCACTGTGATCTGCTCAAGCGATTGATTGGCGACAGTGACATTTCGCTACCGGCTGTTACTGAAGAAAGTTTCTCGACGCTTTTGAGCAGAAATTAACGCATTGGACAACTGTGTTGTAATTATTTTGATTTTGCCCTCGACATATCGACTTAGAAGTTCTGAAATCATGCACTATAGAGACGCTGAAGCATTGCGTTTTCTTATAGTACGCTTAAAATAAAATAAATACGCGATATGTTATGATAAATTGCCGTCTTGAAAGGAATGGCAGGGACAGGAATGTAAAAGAAATGATTAATCGTTCCTCCTTCTGGAAATCTTGATACGTGTAGGATAAGAAGGGAAGCGAAGTCAGGTGATGTGGCTGTCTGGAGTCACCGCAGTGTCTCGTGTACTTTCAGTGTTAAATGCATGTCCGTGCCACCAAATATAAAATTCTCTCTCGCCCCTTTCAAAGAATTTCCTTCCCTTGCAGGGCTTTTTCCGTCCCTGCCTTCTTCATCTCACACTCAGCTTCTTCGTCCCGTCTTTGTGCTCGTGGGTCGGTGGGTCGATACCCCGTTTAACTCCCGACCCAGAGTGGCGTTCTCCGCTGAATGGAATATCTGAAATGCTCATTTTTATTTTACGTATTTTATGACAATTCTGACTTTGCCTTAGGAGACAGTTATAATGCAGCTTAAACAGGCTGTGTGACGTCACTGTCGACAGCCAGCTGTATCCTCCAGTCGGCAGAAAACTGAAGGAAATAGTTTACAGCTCGCTGTGTTCATAACACTTCAAACAATTCTTCATGTTACACGTAACGAACTTCCATGTTTCGGCCTGGCTTATTTTACGATGCTCTGATTTTCTTTAAGCTTTTGAAAAATATTTCGATGTTGCATGGTGACGTGGAGCTATTTCACAGGGCGTCTGACGTAAATATGAAATGTGCGTTCTGTGCCCTAGTCATTTTACGTTCCATCTTTAGTTGTTTTTGTAGCCTCTAACCCCGATAACTGCGCGTATACATCGGCGCGGATCCCCTAAGCTTGACCGACCTTACGTTTCAAGTCTCAAACCCCCGTCTTCGTACAGCGGCAATAACTGAAAATCCCATTTCATCGTTTATCCTTCAAGAATCCTGAGCCAGTTAGATCCAATCCACAACCTCATCCGCTGTTTACTTGTTTATAATCGTCCTTCCGTTTTTTAAACCTTCTCGCCGCAGCTCGTGGCACTTAGCTCTCGATGCCAATGCGACGTGCTTCGTACGGGCCGCGTTAATCTACGGCTCGTGGAAACTAACGGGAACCAGTCTGTAGACACGGCGGCCCGTGAACCTTAAACACTTAATCCTAGTAAGTAGGACTTTGCATGTTATGAACTTTGCTTGTAGGGCTTGTTTGAACACGTTGTGTCGGGGCATGGGGGTGCTCAAGAGACGAGCCGATGTCAGTCCGAGAGGGTGGGTGGGAAATGCAGCCCCTCTCTCGCACGTTCTTTGTACGAAACCACCCCTCGCTGCCCCCAACCCCTTCCTTCGCTTTATTCTCTGTCTAAACACCATTTTCTACTTTTCTTTCTCTCCCTTCATCTTACTCTGCGCCTTCCTTTCCTTTTATTCGCCAGGACTTCCTCACTCACCTGGAAAACCTGGGAAATGCAGAGTTT
This sequence comes from Zootermopsis nevadensis, assembly GCF_977971745.1. Classification (NCBI taxonomy): domain Eukaryota; kingdom Metazoa; phylum Arthropoda; class Insecta; order Blattodea; family Termopsidae; genus Zootermopsis; species Zootermopsis nevadensis. Next base: position 27,140,131 of record NW_028259154.1, on the reverse strand, counting down.
GTCTCAAGCGTCAAAACGAGAAAGAGCTTCCTTTTTTCTAAACCCCCCCCCCCCCCCGGGTCTTAGTTGCTCTCAGTCCGAAGATCAAAGTGAAGGGACCGCTGTGTGCTATTTAAATTTATTATTGTAACTCAAAGACGTGTCTGTGCTCTGTGAGGACTCGCGTAGAATTCCAGCGGGACTACTTCATATAATTTCTTAAGATGGAGTATCATAAATTAGATATGCAGATACATTTTCCAGATTGCGTATTAATGCTTTAAAAGAACGAATGGATTGTCATCCTGTGCAGGTATCATCTTGGCAGCGAAGGACATCTAGGATTCTTGAAGTAAACTTTATTTAAATAATAAAGCGACGTATTCATTATCACAGAATTATTAATAAACTAATTTGATCTGAGGTTCTCCAGGCGCTCAAGATGTCGATGTTGGCCTTTCAGGTTGTAACTCAATAAGGATTTGTACGTAGATACCGACGTTTCGGAGGAACATACTTTTTGTATCTTCACTTGCCAGTCTTAGGGTATCTGTTCCTCTGTTCGTAATGGTCCATGCCGACATTGGTTTTTATTTTGAGAAATGAAAGTTTCTTATGAAAAGAATTTATTAGTAGTTGCCCAGAAATTGTTTCTTTTTTTTATTTATATTTTTACGAGGTCTGTTTTCTTGCGAACTATAAAATTCACCACGCCAACGGAATGTGTTTCAAAGGCTCTCATCGGCTTCTCGTTCTGTTTCCTGAGAAATGCAAGAGACGAGGATATATACACTACGCCCTACGTTTCGGATGAATGACGTACAGACAGGCAGCGTGGTTTTCAACAAAAGACGTTCCAGACGCGTGACGTCAGCAGCCCTTGTTTCCATCATGGGCAATGAATGAAAGACTCGGAAAACTACGTGATAAAGAACCGGAATGAGTGCAATAATTAGAAGTCTTCGCCTTTTGCCATATTTCTTCTCTCGTTTACTCCCTGTCGTATTTCTAGGACCCGCGTCTTTGCTTGGGGCAGCGGCGAGTATCGGAAGAATTTGTGCACGAATGCTAATAAAACCACAAGTCACGGTGGTAGAGGAGGCTGAAGGCGGGAGAACTGACTTATTATTCCGACAAAAATGGAGTAGCAGGAATCCCCAAATAATTAAATAAAGAGGGGCGAAAAAGCATAGTTTGAATTTTCGTTTAATCTGCCGTCGGCACGCGCCATTACAAAGATTACGTAGCAAAGTAGATCAGTGACTGTTTCCACTCTGCGCCTTTAAAATTTTCTTCACTGATCTTAGTTCGAATGCTATGGCAACAGTTTCGAATCCCGGTCGAGGTTTGAATGTACGTCTTGCGATGGCCCGATCCCCCACCAAAAGAATCTTGTCAGGTACTGAAGAATTCGTAGTCGCAAGTCGTCAGACGGTGTTGTTCGCGAAAACCGATGAAACTCGTCAGTGACATTTAATGTATTGATCTATAAAACACGAAGTAAATACAGCGGTATTTGGTAATGGCTGAAGCTGCCTTTGAATAACTGTTCTTCTTATAGGATTTGAGACTTTCGCGGCGAGTACAATCAATAAAATCTTCTCGGGCAATCAGCCGCGTTAGCTGGTTACCGTAGTAAACCGACGTTTCGGGAACAAACTCTGTCCCTATCTTCAGGGTTCTGATGTGACTGGATCCTCGGAAGTCGCCTGTTACACAGCGGAGAGAGTTTGTTCCCGAAACGTCGGTTTACTACGGTAACCAGCTAACGCGGCTGATTGCCCGAGAAGATTTTATTGACTGTTCTTCAGTTCCATTTTGCTCGTAACGCTGAATCAGAGGAGCCTTTAAAAACACGTGACGTGCTACACCTCAAAGTTGTAATACCTTTTTCGTCTTTTATTACTTTTGATACAAACAACCTTTTTTTGGAGGTCCTCAGAAGCCCCACGTGAGGTGGGCGTGACGCTGGGCAGGTACGACGCCTTCAATACGAAATTTCATCACAATCCGTTCAGCAGTTTTCGAGATGAAACTCGTGGACCAAACAAAGCACGTCTTATACAAAATATTAGTTTTTGTGGCGTAAAAGTCTACGTCGTGTAGCCTGGTCCATATTTACGTTCGTTGAATGTTTTGAAACATGGGTTCTACTTGGATTTATGGGCTGTACACTATCGATTTAAAGAACCGCATTTACTCAAATGAATTTTAATTGTATGTCGGTTGGGAGTTCAACACGAACTGCCACTGGTACAGTGCACTTTCTCGCCGGCTTTGAAGTTCGTGAGTTCCGCGGCGGGAGCGAGCAGAGATTTTATTTATGTTCTGTGTCAGTACTAATATTGCATTTATTCGGGCGTCCTGCTATCCGGTATTATGATAATGGCTGACTTTTGACACAAAATAATGCAAATTGATATTAAACTGCGGATCAGATATGAACAAGCAGTGGCACTCTTCATTGACTGTGATATATTAACAGCAATAGTGAGATGTGGTTTTTAGGATATTATTAAAATGAACTTGTCTTTTGGGTTATGTAAGACGCGGGTAATTTCTTGGCAAGATGAGCGACTGTGAGCTTCTGCAGATTCTTTTTCGTGGATATAGATTTCTAGTTCATTGTAGAGAAAAACCGAAAACTAAAGATATTTGCACTTCCCAAATCGTCTGTGTCCATGCCCAAATTGTTTTGAGGACCTTACATTTACAGATCGTAGTGAGGAAAATAAAATAACTTTATGTTTATTTTGGTGTGAGCTGGCGGCTATCAGGGTGGCTCCATTTTGCAGAAAATTAATTTTCTTTACACCCTCATATATTTTTTTTTTTGTGTAATGATGAACTCTGTTGTTTAACAGTCCCTAAGCCTCCATTATCCTGCAAACGGAGTTGGATTTAAATTAACCGAGCCTTACGTAACTTAACGTAAGCGAGCCGGAAAGTGACTTAGTGACCACTCCTGCCCAAGCGTGACATAGCGTGACGTACTTTAAAGGCGTGACGAATTGTGGCCATAAGTGTCAAAACGTCGCAAACATTTTCAAAACGTTACCTAACCTAACACAACCTCAGATCGTGGCCAATGGTTGGCTTTGTCATTAGCAGTTTTGTCAGTTCGGATTCCGGTTGGGGTAATACTGACTTAGTGAATTTCAGAGTCCAAGGCAGGTTAATCTTTTCTCTTTTCGATATTATTATTCAATTGCCTTGAGATTAATTTTGATGTTAGATTTGCGCCTGCGCCTTGATCTGTCAAGTTGTCTTTACGACAAAACATTTTGTAAGCGCGTCTTATTCATGAATGTTACCTGCTCGTCCTAGAAATGTCTCTCACTGCGAGTATAATGTTAATTACCACGTCACTCAAGATATTTCATATTGAATGTGGTTGAATACACGCGGAGCCAGCCAATGTTATATGAATCAATTACAGAGCCGAACCAGAGTCGGGAAACTTGACACAGCGACTCAGTGTTATGCTAATCTAATTCAGCAGTGCCGGATGCCTGAGACCCACCTAGTTCAGCCGAGATTGCTCCAGCCACTGGTTCTGCAGGAAATCATTATCACATCTGTGATTAGTGATGAGCGCGCGTCTCCTCTCAGCCGACATCACCACTCCATGGTCACCGATTAACGCGGTGTCCTGGGAGGATCGCTCGCTTTTCTTTTAAAGGACATTCTGCGCTGGGTTTTCGTATCTGCACTTTGGCCTAGCGTCGCCTCGTCTGTTGAAACGTAAAGAGTAATTTTCCTTCTTGTTTCGTGTGTGTGAGACTTTGATTGGTGTGTCTGAGAACCAACTTCTCAGAGATCATAAGGAACATGCGGAGAAATTGTAATACTCGTGGGATAAATAGGAGTGCATACGAACCTGAAAAGAAGAAAGGGCTTGGGAATCTGGGGGGGGGGGGGGGGGTCTACGCGCAGATGAGAGGGTGATAATTTGTGTGAGGTTGTGGATTTCATTCATCTGGCTCTAGATAGGGTCCAGTGGTGAGCTATTTAAAATATGGTAATGAACCATCAGTTTTCGTAAAAATCTGGAAATTTGTCGACCAGGTAAGACACTATCAGATTCTCAACAGAACCCGTTACAGGAAATTAGTTAATGCACAAGTATTAATGCTTGATATGTGTACGTGTCAATGAACACATCACGTTCTGTCAACCCCAGTTATTTCTTTCTTGGTCTAGCTGCTACCATACTTTATCAGTAAACTCTTTTATAATGCATAAAGCGATGAACGATTCTTTGGCAGGCCACCATGGGCTGTTTAATGCATAGCGCGATATGTTTTGTAGTCGCAGCAATTATCGCCGGATGGCGCCACCAGACTAGTGATTGTTTATAACGTAAACTTAATGAAAGTAAGAAAAATCCACTCTCTCAGTCAAGAGATTAAATTATTCAGAAGATTAATTACTTAGTTGCAAGAAATAAGTGGAATTTATTAAAGTGTTTGATGATAAATAATTTAAATGTTTCGGCAGTGTTTGTTTTACGTGATGGCACTGCACGTACAGTGCAATGGCGCCGATAAAGCTTCTCCCAAATTCAATTGCCGTCGCTTTATCAAATTACTCGGAACATTTCGTCGGGGACAAAGCCGCCGCGAGAAGCGCTTTGCTAGTCTTCGCTTCCACTTTTCATGATGTAAACCTAAGCCGTGCCTTGAGGTCGTCGGGGTCCAGGGCCGTGTTTTCTCATTTCTGTGATATCTCGGACGACGTAGCTGAAGGAATAAAGAAAACACCCGCCCTGCTGGCTGTCGTGGTTGTCCTCAGTCCGTTCAGAAGAATCTGTGATAATAACTTGAAATCAGCCCCGATCGCCTCCTTCCAGATCCTCACTTACACATCACCCACAAGTCATTTTCCGTTCTCACAGAACGTCTCGTTCGAACAGCCGACACTCATAATTCAGTGGGTCGTAGTTGGATGGTCCGGGATTCGAGTCTCTGCCATCACGTTTACTATCCGCAGTCTTTTCAAGCAAGTACTGGGTTAGTATTTTAATATTATCCACGATAATTTTCTTCCACATGCCTTCCAATTTTTAACTTACAAATATTCCTTCTCTTACATAAACTAAAGAATTATACAGCGTCGTTAAATAATCCAAGAATTATCTTGTCTCGTTACGTTGTAATCTCTGTAGATGAATCAGCTTTGTAAAATTGTACAGGAATAATTTAATTAGTAAGTATTAAATGTAGGAAATGTGATAATCTTTTAAATAGTTTTGTGTATAAATCCCCTGTGTTGTTATGAAACAAATGTGGCTGCCCCTTGTAGTCCAGTTACCGGCACTGCAATTAAAACACTTTTCCGGACCAAGGCAATTTATAATATTAATTGGCATCGGATCAGTTTAATTGCGAGTCATAATCCAATTAAAACAGCTGTGCAAAGTGTTGGCGTATTCGTGCATTCTGTCATGATACTCGCCAGTCCGTCTGTTTTAACAAATCCGAATTCAACAGACGAGCATTTCATAATCTGCATTTTTCACGAAGTGCTATTAGTGCAATAAAAGGACGAGATTGGTTGAATGTGTAGCACGCATGGGGATAAATGAAAAATGCCTACGTTGTAGTCTTAAAACGTGAAATAAAGAGACATACCTCCGGTGAGACACCTCCACCTCTAAGGTGAGCCGCCCCTTGTCGGCTGTCTGCGTATGCTTATTCAGAATATTGTTAAGAAAGGCAAGGAATATTTCGCGACTGACCGAGCCACTGTCAGACTCTAAATAATTACTCAGGTCCGTGTAATCAGGAACAGTTATAGGGAGATCACGCATCCCTACGCCTTTTTGTCGATAATTTCTTACTTCCGGTGTGTAATATCCGGTGGAAAGAGACGCACGTAAACCTTGTTTGCTTTCCCGTTACAGCGCTGTATGTATGCATGTATGCAGTCGCTTACAGCTGTTCTGATACGTAGCAGAATCGATATATTATTGGACATTAGGGCAGGGCTACTTTGCTTTGGGTTAAGTCGGCTTAGCGATTGGGAACATTTAATGGCATTACCCTAATACTCGCCTCTGGCGGTTTGAATTTTGATATTATTCCCCATAATTACAGTGGCGTTAGCTTGATTCTCGCCTTGTCTTGTTCGTGTTGCATGGAACTCGCTGGCTACACGTTTCGACGGGGATTTCGGCTAATTATCGTCACTTTAGATGTCACAAGGTTTAAACTGTCGAGACAGTGGGATTCAATGTACTGGAACGTATTTAAATTGGTGAGGATTTTATGAATACGTATATGTTATGTTTTTGTTGTGTATAGAACGTAAGCTGTCTAGCTTTAACATTTGAAATGTAATTAGAACAAACGGGAATTTGATTTTGTATAGATGAGTTATTAACACGTGTGTGCACATTCAGGACGAAGTTAAAGCCAGTAGATAAGTGATTTTAAATTAGAAATACAACATGCGAATTAAATTATATTTTTTGAGTGCAAAGAACGAAGCTAGATAATTTGCAGGCGATATTTACAAAACTAACAACGCGAGTTGTGTGAGAAATGGAGGCAGTCTGTCCTCGCTGGGTGACTGAAGTTTCGCTGAATATGAGTAATGATGAAAAATCCTAACGTCTCGAGAAAACCTCGCATATGTACATAATATTCTCGGTCAATTTCTCAGGCTGCTTTCCTATTCTCTCCCCCCCCCCCCAAGCGCCTACAGGGCGTATAGTGGGACAGCTTTCCTATCACTTTTTGCGTTTTGCCTTCAGCTGAAAGATTTATATCAAATAAAAATCGCCGCATTAATTAAAAATAAATACGTGTTATACACATTATTAAATTAGGTAAATTTTTATTTGCTTGTCAATTCTAAAGCTCTTTCGTGGCGGCGTTATGTGTGACTAATATCATTGTGGCATTGATGTGTGCTAACCAGTGATACAGGGTGTTATATTGTCTTAGGTACGTTCATATAGGTTAACCAGCTCATCTCAACCCAAGGTGGAATGTTCTCGCCCGCGCTGACAACCGACATATTCGGGTGACCAATTAATACGAAAGGAAGTAAATAAATTTCGTACAGGCTTGGTTGCTAGGCGACCTTAACATCTCTACAGTGCTAAAGCGATCTGTGTCCACCGCTGGCGTGTTTAATCCTCAGTGTGGCCATTACAGGCCACCGTGGAAATATAATCTTACGAGTTTGGCGTAATGCATGGGTTATGCCATTGTTCGTGTGGAGTTTATTTGAGTGAAAAACCCGGGTGGTTTGCTACTTCGTTATGCGGCGACTGATCAACGCCTTGTGACGACATGTGCTCTGCGGGTTGCGTTACTGATTATGAGGCTCAGCTGGGGGGAATCTTTTAATTTGCGAGTGTAACTTTAATTACAGGGAAGGGTCTTGAAATAAGAGATATAATCGTGATCCTCTGAATGGGGCCCTACAAGACCCCCACGGCCGCAGGGCGGCCTTTCAAACGGAAAGGGGCGAGACAAGCCGGACAACGAAACAGAGGAACACGATCCCCTCTGACGGCGTGTAAGGAGGATTTTGTGCCATAGATTACAGTCGGAATTGTGCACAACTGTGTTCACTGCAGAGTGGGCCACGCCAAGTGTACGTAACATGGGCTAGTCTGGTGGTTTCTTTGTATGTTTGTTTTAGTTTTCGAAATGAAATTGCACACTTCAATGTTGAAGGATTGAATCAAATTGTCCTTTAATTTTGGTCTTCATTAGTTCAGTTTTCTCAGAGCTGACGTCTATACGCTGCATATGTATGAATCAGACTTACTCTAAGTAAATACATTTCAGCTGGCGACGTAGCAGTGAGTTTCTATAAAAGTTTGTTTTTCGCTGTTAATTGCTAGTCCAAATAGAAAGGTTAGAAATTACAGGCCCCGATAAATAGACCAGTAGACTATAAAAAATCCCGATAGGCCTCGCGTGTGCCTGAAGCCATAGTCCTCTACCCTGGTCGAGAGTTGTAGAAAAACTTTTGGACACAACGATCATGGGTACAGGACTGTACATAACTTTCTCATCTTTCACGTTTATTGTCATGGAAATATGGAACTGAATATGAATGAAACATTGTTTCGAGTTTCTTTTCGGAATATTAAACAAGACGATATTTGTAACCGTTGTTCTGAATTCTCTTTTAATTCGGTTTCAGTTATCCTTCGCGAATGAACGTGATGAAACCAAAACGTTTGAAAAGAAAATCAGTAGACAGAAATGTAAAAAAATCATTGGAACACGCGAGCGAAGTAAGAATTATCTAGCGAAAAATGTAAAAAAAGTTTCGTTTTTGATAAAACAGCTTGTCTTACGGCTTCATGCTTAAGAGGAACGGAGGCATGCTCCCCCATGTCGGAGTGAGGCAAGTTTTCAGATAAGCCGTCTGCGATTTCATAACATCTCTTAACGTTCGTGTAGTTTGGATACAGTCTCTTAATTGGGAGTATAAGATTACTTTATTTTCCCTGTGTTTCGTTAAACTTTCAGCTTCCATTAGGCCCTGATGAAGAATAAGTAAACTTCAGAAAAGCGATTTTATAATTCTGACATTACCTAAAAATATTTGAATTCAAGTGATTTGTTATGATCTTTGATGTGCGCTGTCCTCGTGTGACAGGAACGAGAGGGTGGTTCATTTGTGTTGTTGGCTTAACCAGTTAACAACAGAGGCGATATTATGATGTTTCAGAGTTTCATTAAATATTTCATGTTCCATGAACAGATACTTTTCAGAATTATGTTTTTGTTTGAGAATTCCTCGGAATTATTAAAATGCCTTCCCGTATTTACGTCGCTTTTGCCCTCTGTTGTGTGAGTATTCCGGAAATAAACACATTAATAACTGACGTAGAACGACAATTTCCAGTGTCGTTCATATTTCATTAACTTACAGCGTGTCAGATGTTTCTAGTACAAACTGTGGATCTCGGTGTCGTAGGTGTTTTGCGTCATTTTGAAAATGTTCACGCTTCATTTTACAGTGGTTGTTGAGTTTATGGATTTATATCAGAATTGAGTGAGTCCAACATCCATTCTAGCAAACATAATGTGGCAGCCTTCGTAGGATTTTGATAGTTGTTTGAGACGAATAGATAAAGAGACACGAATCTCTCATTATGCTTTCATTTGATATGCCTCGTGAAAAGATAATTACTCTTTTTAACCTGCGTATTCGCTGTACAGTGAACAATTCCGTTGTAAAAAAATAGCAGGTTGCTGTCATTGACATTTGCTCCGGGACTCCGGATTCCCCCCTCCCCTGACATCGTGAATACTGCAGTCTGACAATAGAATTTATAAATAAAATTGTTAATGTTAATATTTTAGTCACAGACATGCACACAATTAATTTGTTCGGTTACTTTTTAAATGCGATCCGTGGTAATAATTGAGTTCAAGGGCGTGAACGCCATTGGTGCAAACAGCACGCGACCAGGCGCACTCTGAAAGCTGTGTCTGTCTCAGTCTTCATATCAGCAGTTAAAGCGAGTAATGGATATTAATAACTCCTCTTTCAACGACAAGAAAGGTCAGAACTTTTAGGTCGTTTGGTGCTTTCGCTCGTTGCGTGTAGACGCTCTCCTGCGACCAACATGGCGGCCTTCAGAACTCTCTTTTCCGCTCCGAGTGACGAATGACGGAGTAGGTGAAAAGCACGTTTCTTTCTTAAATTAAATACACGTTATTGTTCTGTTTACCACATATCAACGTGGTTTAAAATCGATTTGTTAGTGTGATCGATGAATTAAAGTCGTACGGTTTTCTCCATAATAACTTAGAGATGCCACATCCAGTAGGATTTTGTACGGCCGAATTTTAAAGTTAGGAAATTCTGTAATGGAGAGGTATTCAGTGTCACGATTCTTATACAGCATTTAGTGGAAATCTGTTAACCAGTACCAGTGATGGGAATGACGTCGAATCAGGTAATTCTGCCTTCCTTTAATATGTATCACATAACTATGTTTTATGGTTGTATATAAAATGAGTCTTTCTACGTTTAGTTCGTAGATGTGGTTACACAGACAAGCGGATTTCGTTCATGGCTTTGTACAGTAGCGCTTAAGTGTCTCGGTTTTGCTTTAATGCTTCGCCCTGAGTTGTTGAGTGCACCATTAAGAACCAATTACATAATTGCTCATCGCCCGGAATCCGGTGTCTGCTTGTCGAGAGCCCCGGAAGAAAATCCGTTTAAAACTAGTCTGGCCAGATCAGTAGCCTAGAGAAGGCGTTTGTTTGTATGTTATGTAGTTGGCTCTGGGCATTACATTTAGCACACATGAACAGGACATTCATAAAACAGAGATCACAGATCAGTCACTGAATGACTTTGTGTCCGACTGAAAGATTCTGTTCAGCTAACACACACGTCATCATTTCACGCGATCCAGGTTGAATTTATGGCAAATGTTTGGCATTTTCTGCACGTTATTTTTTAAAAGAAATAAACAGTGAAAATTGCCTGTTGGTGGTACTTTTGGTTGCCATAAGTTACGTGTACCAAGAGACACTGTGTTGTACAAACGAGTAACACGTTTCAGTTGAAATAAGTGCCTAGTAACGATTGGCTGCAGTTATCAGACCTAACCTAACCTAACCTGCCTTTAGACCACTGAGTGTTTTACAGAAATACTTCTTTTGTTTGAGTGAGAAAAGGTTGCTCACTTTTCGTAGCAGGGACTGTACGTAACCCGATCCACAGGCGTCCCTTGAAGTTTAATTAATTCCGTGTAGTTTTCATATTGAACACGAAGCAGCGTCTTATCGCCCCCTGTGGGGCTGCTGGAGCATCATTATCTGCAATATATTTTGAATATGCTAGTGCTTTAGAAAGAGCCTTATAATCCTATAGGTGTTTTGTGTGATATAAGACCAGAATTCGAAGCTGATTGTTCATTAAATGAGTTTCTGAATGTGGAGAATTAGTGGTCCAGACCAGGAATTACGATACAAGTTGACTGAATTTCATCACCGCTAATACAAAATCTGATCGACCCTGAAGCACAACTTTTAGCATTCATAACCCTGTTGGAGAAACACTTGGCATGCTTCCTCGTCTCTCTTCCCAGAGCCCCAAAAGCCCAGTTGCTAATTTCCCTGCGCCGACTGCCACCACCTCATGAATTTTAATCACGCCAGCCGGACTATCTTTTTCTGTTAACTCACCGCCTTAACTAAATATGACGCGTGTTTGAAACGGTTACGTTTTCTGTATTCAAATGTGTTATTGTAAACCATTCATGAACATCACGAAGTGGGCGGGATAACTCGGCTTTAAAATACGTCTAGAATACTCGCGCCTCCTACGTCTCATTCTTTAAGTCTCTTAAAGGACTTATTGCTGCAACGAAGACTCTGCTAATTTAGTTCCAGGCTCCCACTTTAATGTCGATATCGTCTTATAAAATATCGCACCAAGCCTAGAGCAATTTTACATGCATCCCAAGTTTGTAAACGTAACACTTGTTACTACGGGATCATAATTTGTCTGTAAAGCAACGAGTGATTCCGAGGTCAAAGCTGATATTTGGATTTACATACCTCGTACAGTTCGGCACATAAATTTTGTATGGAGGTGCACCGTAATAAACCACGTATTTTTATTTGTTAAAACTTACAAACATGGCGACGGTGCAAAACTTTGACCTAGAGAATTTAACGTAGCCGGAATCCATGCAGCTGAATTGCACAATATTTATTTGTCATATTTTCTCATGATTTGACATATCGATTGGAAAATTTGAAGGATGATAAGCGTCATCGGTTCTTCGAGCCATTTCAAATGCTGACAGAAGCGATTAATAATCTCCGAGCTGGTCCTCTGCACGTGAGTAATGGTTTAATAAGTGTTTGAAGTTACTCAAGACATGGAGACTGGTTGAAATAACTTTTACGAATCATTACGTTGCATTATAAAATTGCATAAGTTACATATTTGTGTAAGAAGGCGTCATTAATAATATTGCAATGCATGTTTAAGTAGATCATAAATACATGCGCGCTCGTACGCACGCGTACAGTAACTCCCCCACCTGCTAACACGAAAATTTGTACGAAGTCGGCATCTTTTGTGTTGAGAGGTTATGAACTTAAAATCCAGAGAGCGGAACCAGGTTTCTTGTAGTATTTAAGAACATTTATACTTCTTTTACGAAAACATGTTCAGAAAATACACTTTTTTCTAGGAACCCTGTGTCGTATGTTTTAGGGGGTTCAGAAACGCGAAAGAAAACTAATTTTAACTTCCTACTGTGTATTTATTTTCTCGTTTGTAACATTCACATAATTTTCAGTCGTGGAAACACAAAACATGAAAATGCGCGAAGGGAACCCTCACATGCAGCCAACATCTCAGTAGTTTATTTGGAAAAAAAAGGGGGGGGGAACAGCAGTGTCTCCCTCGTACGATGGTTTTTGTAAGTGGTTCTCTCCATGTAGTGCGGTTTTGACTGAAGGATCCTGAAGTGTTTTAGAATTAGTCTGTGTTTCAGTCACATATTGAATAACTTTTTCTTGTTCGAAATTTTTTTTTCTCTCCGTTCAGAACAGTTTACTGCTCGTGTTGTAGAACATCACGCTTTTATTTATGATTGCTGACCGTAGCTAAGCTGGTAAAGAAGGTCTCCGCCTTTCATGGGACCAGAAGGTGCATTGCCGTGTTCACTGAATTTTGAACCCTGATGACGGAGGCAGTATGACCTCTGAAACGTTGGTTAACATCGACCAGACTACACAGCGCAACAACCCAGAAGACAGAAATCTTCATACTCTGATGACGGAGGCAGTATGACCTCTGAAACGTTGGTTAACATCGACCAGACTACACAGCGCAACAACCCAGAAGACATAAATCTTCATACTCTGATGACGGAGGCAGTATGACCTCTGAAACGTTGGTTAACATCGACCAGACTACACAGCGCAATAACCCAGAAGACAGAAATCTTCAGTTGGATTCTGTCCACATCAGGTCCTGTTTCATCAAGACCCGGAGTTACAGCCGCTGAAATGACAGACACTTGGCCGATGATGTCCCCTCCCACCTTTTCTCTCCCGTCTGCTAACGTTATATGGATGGGTGCGTAGAAAGTGCGTGAGTTTCTACGAATTGACGTTTTTTCAGTTTTTCACTATGTTATTCCAAACTTCTGAACCCCCTGCACCTCGTGTTCTGACGCGGACGGCTTTTCAGATCACAGAAATTCGCGGAAACTGTGTGACGGAACTTAGCAATTAACTGTTGCGACGTGGAGCGTCGCTATCAGGCTGAGAACTGTCAACTGTTCTCGCCTGGAGCGGTGAAGCCGTTCTGAAGTTCGAACTCACTACCAGACAGCCGTTGAAAGGGCGTAGTACATCGCCGATGTGGGATCAGGAGGCCGTTCCAGACCAGAGAATGCGTTGGCTGTTTTCCAATCATAAATCCGTGCGTTTGGACGTCGGTGGATAATGCCGGGTGATGGCCACGTCGACGCTGGACTCTTCTGCGAAACACTAGGCTAGAGGGGGGGGGGGGGGGTGTCGTAACAAATTTAAACTTGTCCAAGCAATCAGAGCTGTACCTCGTAGTACAAACTGCCAATGTGTGTTTGTTTTTAATTTTGTAATTTCAGCCGTCAAAAATTTGTATCAACAAAACGTGTGCTTTAAAGCGTAAGCCTGTAGGTCGTATCTTTCTCTGTATTTGCATTAGATGAGCCAACGAGTCGTTTGTCATACTAGCTTAGCTAAAAAAAAAAACAATTAGCTTAACTCCATGGAAGAGAAGGCAATAAATTCTGCGTCTTTTATGTAACCGGACTGTACGCTGCCGTTTCAACAAGATCCAACCACTGTTCCCTATCCTCAGTCGTATGAATCTATTACATACCCTCGCCACTTTAATATTATCCTATCATCCACACTTACATATCTCAAGCGTTCTGTTCCCGTCTGGCCTCTCGACTGCTATTTTATACAGGACGTGCAACTAACTGCTCATATCGAATTGGTGAAGAGTTTGAGAATGCGTGGAGCTGTACCTCCACTGCTCCATACGCAATGTTTAGTTATTCACGCAGGGTGAGGAACTTCGGACCGCGGGGGTGGGGGCTGATAGAAAAACACACATGAAACACTAACAATAAGAAAATGGCAAGTGTAGTCCTTTGAAATCTAGTGGATTGGGAAACACAAGACAAACGTTATCTTAGGGTCTTCCGGTATCAAAAAATATGTAATGCGGCAGCTTACTGACGATTAAAAGGGCACCTCGTGCCCCCTCAAACCCCCCTCCCCCTCCCCCTCTTCCTATCTTAAATGCTTATATTTTTAAGCACTTATTTGTATCGTGAAGTTCAAAGCGTGGAAACACGTGACCAGCAGATTAAGCGAAACTCTGACAAAAGGCGGAGAAGAAACAGACAATGGAATGAAGGGCGGAAGGCGAGAGACAACTACAATTTATTTGGGAGTAAGAACTGTGAGTTGAACTAAAGTGGTTTCTGCCTGCGGTGAAGTTCTGTGTTTACGTTTTCCCTAGCAGCAAGCAAATAACTGCGGTTGGAGTGTGTACCGGTGTTAGGTGCTCTTCGCCGCACTGATCCCAGACTCACTCACGTCTTCGAGTTCCTTTTCTTAATTTACGAATTTAGTCGGATTCAGTTGAACCTCCGTTGAATAACAAAAAAATTAATACTTGAAGATGGTTGTTTCTGGGTAGTAAAGCTGTTTAGTCTCGTTGAAGTTTGCCGACGTTTCAGAGGTGCTTGCTGCCTCCATAATTAGGGCGATGCCCCCCAGAAGATAACCATCTTCATATTCGCTGTCGTCTGAACCTGGAAGCTCCACAACCTAAAACAAGAAATATCTCTCGTTTGCATGTTGCCTCGTGTTAGCTCCTGCCTGTCTTGGGCTTGCAAAGACAAGGCTTTGTATCTTTTGAGGCTTAACTCCAGATAGTCTATTAGATTCACATACTTTCGTAAATGAAAGTCGGTAAATCTTGAACGCCTGCCCTGTGTTCAATGACTGGAACGACAAAAGAGCTTCTTCGATTGTGTCTTGAAGTGATAAAACGTTTCTGAGGTCCCACTGTAAGGCACGTCCTTTTCGATCTGATGTTCGTGACTTGGCGTTTATAACGCTGATGGTGTCAAAGTTAACTTTGCTCAGCGTGTGCCTTGCATGAACTGTCAGTATAAAGAGAACAGATGGTGACGTTCCTTCCACGAAAGTTGCAATTAACCGTGAATCCTCTTCAACAGGTTAGTTCAGGTCATGATCAAAAGATTCTTTAAGTTGTAGCAGTGATTAAAATTCACGCAGAAATTTTACAGAAGGGGATTAAAAAACCGTTCAACAATTTTGCAGTTAAAAGTCTTACTTCCTCGATAAAATGCACTTTTGTGAAAAGTTTTTAGTCCTTTTTTTAATTTGTAAAATTGTGTCGATGTTTATCTTGTAGGTAGTAACGCCACGTGGACTTAGATGTCTATAGTAACGTTTCAGAGGGAGAAATTGCTTCTATCTTCAGGGCAAAAGACCAACATCGACAGTCGCTGAATTCATTCGGTGTACATAATACACTGACATAAATCTTCTGATAGAAACAGAGCGGCTTAATTAGCAGCATAACTTCGACATTTTCTATAAATCCACACGACTGTCGTGAACTTTCTACGTAGTCAGGGAGACAACTTTGCTTTGCAGTAAGACTGTTGTAACCCTTTATGGTCTTAAATCACGTAAAACGTGTTACGAGCGAGGAGATAAGACGGAAGACGTGTGCCATCAACGCGATACACCTCTCGTTTCATCAGAAGAGTTAATAGGTGGATGTGGTATAAAGGCAACCCATTTCCAGAGAGAGCATAGAATACAGAGCAGACGGAAATGCCTTGTTTCCCTTTTGCGTTTCGCATCGCAACGAAAACACCAGAATGCGAACCTTGGTCAGCAGTCGTTTATGTCAAGGAGTTACGGGTACAGGCTGAGAAAAAACTTTTTCTGTTAATATTAGGTTAACAGTTTTTGTATGAGTCTGAGATATAAAATTTTATGAAAAGCTTTCTCGCTGAAACGTTCGTGACTTGCTTTGAAAGTTCCGGCATTCGTAACGGAATCGCTTTGTTAGAGGGCGCTGCTAAATTAGGAACCGCTTGTGGTCTACAATTCTCATTTTCAAACAGACAACTACTTCCATATCTCCCCTGCACAAGGCATCTAAATTATTCATTTCTGGAAAATACCCGATTATACCGGATCCGTAGTTTCTTCTGACTGTTTTATAATTCAGTAGGCGTAAAGCCGGGCAACTCGGGGACAACAGAACGGTGGCTTTCTGATCCAGCTGGTCGCGTATTTACCCCGCCAACGACGCTACAGCCTTGGCCTCCTGGATTTTGCTCCACAAATCTTCCCGGATCCTGGAGGTTCTCTCCCAACTCCAGAAATCTCAGGAATTCCGCTGAATCTTTGGTAGCGCTGTACTCCCATCGCATCCTTGGTTTAACACAGGTCTCTTACCTCTTCTAAATCCGGGTCCCGCCATTCTTTGGACATGTCCTGTCCATCGGAGAAGTCTCAGCCCAATGTGAATCTCACTACCCACTGCCTCACCAGCTGACTTTGTTTTAAGTGCGCTGTACGCGTGGTTCTTATCCTGTCAGTACAACCACCACAATAACTTCAATTGCCAGTTTTTTTCTCAGCGATGTTTACGTAGGCGTATAATTTTGCGGATCTGGGTCAAACCGTAACTCATTCAGGCATCCAGAAACTATTTCAGTTTTGGTTATTCTCAGTGACTCCCATTTGACTGTGGATGTTCTGTTCTTTGGCACAATTTCAACAGCATAAATTATGACTTGGTATCTCAGGACACTCCATGTTGTTGCGACTTGTACTGATTTTTTTCTAGTGGACGCTGATAATTTCTCGATGTGTTTTGTTTCGTCTTTTAAATGTGTTCTGTACTGAGTTACTAACCACGTGTCAGCTGTTTGGCTCGGCGTGTTAATCTCAAAACAGAATCGTGTGCCGCCTTCATCGCGTCTCTCTGGACGGGAGCGCAGTGAATTTGTAACTGAGTTCACCGCTTGTAAAGCTCCTAGCTTACTTCTCCTTGATTGCCTAGTTTTTTTATGCATTCAAGCCTTTATCCGTGCTTTAAGATTAATTTTTATACCAGTTAATTAATGACGTACTAGTCGGTCGGTCTCCGGAACCGTGCAGCTAATACCACTGAGTGTTAGAATAAAAACCATCGAGTAAGATAATAAGATCTGTGCATTACGAGGGTCTTACAATAAAAGCGATTCCACAGTAAAATAGTACAGCATTATCCAAATAAAATTAACCTTGCCGCATAAAACATTTATCTTGTAATTAATTTACAGAATGAGATTCCGGGTTAAGAATATTAATTCCATACCGCGAGTGTTTTTTTCCCGGAAGACGGGTATTAAGTTACATTATTTTAGATTACATTACGCATCTATCATCATTAAATTACTCTACCTGGGAGTGAATTATCAATCGTAATTATTATTTGTAGCCCTAATGATTTCTCTTT
Source organism: Zootermopsis nevadensis (assembly GCF_977971745.1). Taxonomy (NCBI): domain Eukaryota; kingdom Metazoa; phylum Arthropoda; class Insecta; order Blattodea; family Termopsidae; genus Zootermopsis; species Zootermopsis nevadensis. The sequence continues at coordinate 27,122,587 of NW_028259154.1, read as the reverse complement.
GTACGTGGAACCTCAGTTAAACCTACAGATTCTTGGGCACGCTTATTAATTTTGTGGTTAATTGGCTGCAGATCTAGAGGCATCTTTTGAGAGAAGATGTAATTATAATTATCGAATACACAAGATTTTAGAGCATTAAAGATGAACGACGACCCGGCCTCCCATCCGGGGGCTTTTCCCCTCGAGGTAAAGCGACCATAGAATGAAACTGACCACTTACCTCCATTTACGAGAACCGAGATTAAAAATGGACGGAGCTCTGCCTCAATTTCCCCGTATTTATGACGTGGTGTTTAATTAAGCACGTGGGCGGTTTATCGCCTGAAACCCCGAACCAATTTTTACACAAATTTTGTACTTTTTAGGAAGGTGTAATGCTACTCGTCTGTGTATTTCCATCATCGCGGATTTCTGAGCCATCGGTCCACGCAGGTACTGTACTCGTGTGCTCTGCAAACAGTATAACTGATCGGGTAAATTAGTTGTCACGTAATGCAGCCGAGTTCTGGGACATTAAACGATTTTACGCGAAGTTTTAAAACCTGTTTGTTCATCCGAGACTGCCAGCATCTCCCAAAACAATGTAGCTCCATAAACGTTAAGTTTTTTGAGAGTGTTACTGGGTTCATTTCACTTTCAGGCCCGTTCATCTGCGAGCTTCCGTGATATTTTTGGAGCTAACAGCGCCAAGTATCACGACCCAGTAGGGCCGCGAGCCCTCATTGTCTGGCTTATATCTTCAATGGAAAAATTCTCGGGTGCCAGACGTGTAATTGATGCTGTGTCTGACGGCAAACCCACGTGTGTCAATGGAGAGTTTTCTGCGAGCTTCGTCAGGTTAACTAGTGCAGACGCACTAACATGTTGGGTCACTCACACTACTGGATGTCACAGGCGTAGCAAAAGTAACACTTTTATTTTTTAAAAATTAATCCTAGGGTTTGGTGTGTGACACATGATAATCTCACTGTGTCATTCCGGCATTTTTAAAGCTCTGATCTTCCCAAGGGCAGCATAAAAATGTAAAATTCAAAAACCGTGGCTTTATTACCTGTGTATTATAGCAAGCTTTTGTTAATTCGAAGAAATGCTTCAGATCTGTTGCGGATTTTCTGAAAATTCTCACACAGTCTCTCAGCGAAATTAGTGATTATGTCAACGGAGGAAACTGTAAAGACACGACATGAAAGTAGAATACGAAATTTTTTTAGTTGGAAAAACTAAATGGAAAAGCGTACTTGGGAGACCCGGACGTAGATGTGAGAACATTGAGATGAAGATTGGATTTAACTGGCTCAGGATATTGTCCCTTATCGGACTGTTGTGAACACGGTGAAAAACTTTCGCGTTCCATAAGTTTAGGAATTTCTTGATCGCCTGAGGACCAAAACACGCGAGCTTTCTGTGCAAGAAGGTTAGAAAATTCCAGAATCAATTCTGATGGTTAGGTGAATTTGCTGATGGCAGACGGAGGTAGAAACTGGTCTGCGCGCTGCTCTTTAAGTAGAGTGACGGAGGCAGTAATTGAACATCAGACCAACAGGTGTGTGAAATCGCAGAGCACAATTGGAAATTAAATGTAGCGTCTCTGTAAATTGGAGTTTTTTGGAGCGTGTCTTCACGCTGTTATTCAGTACATATCGACTGATGGATGGACCCTTTGAATCATGGGTGGACGGCGCTTTTTATGAAAATTCATAATAAACATATATTCTGCTCGGAATTTAGAGTATTCTGATGTGTCTTCTTTGTATGTAGTAGCGAGACAGAAATTTCGTTCTATATTTTTTTTAAATACACACACACACAATACTTTCAAAATGTTGAGGTTACAGAGTCATTTATCACTTAGCGCAGCGTAAGGGGGCTCTCTCAAAGGGCGTGAGACCTACATTTTGTTGTATTTCATAAATAGACCTACCTACCTGCAGGTTCTTATCTGTTGAAAGGTCATAACCCTATTAATGCCCACAGTTTTACATCACCACTCTTTTATGCATCGGTGGGACAGAATCCTCCTGCAGAAGCTCTTAGTTTCTCAGCTGGTTAAGAAATTCTTCACTTTTTTTGTCACAATCTTGTAACCTTTTTCCTTGTGTTCTTATCATGTGTTCCAAGTGGTCTCTTACAGCCTGATTTTCTCACTGGGATTTCTCATCCCTCCAATTCCTTCTTCCTTGACTTAATTTGGCGAAGAACACAAATCATGAGTTTCCTCCTTCCTCTGCTTTTGCCCAATGCGATGCAGAACCCGGAGACGCCGTCGTCTGTATGAAAATTCTCCGTTCGACGGCAAATGCTGCCACAGACGTTCCGATCTGATGCTCGCCGTGTGACAGACGTCACGCTCGAAACGTTTGTGGGGGGGGGGGCCTTGAAGAAGACGTCACGCATATTTTTTACGCACCTTTTAGGTTTTTTTCAACTCTCGGGACGCCGTAGATAGCGTGAATGATGGGTTTTGACACAATCGTTGCTGGCCGTTTGGACAAAGTGTCTTGCCTAATCACTCAGACACGCTTTTAGTGTTCAATAAGCTAATAGGTTCGGGTGTTTGAGAATTGTCTGTCACACGGCGCACGTGCCTTCTGACGAAGAAAGATCGCTCTTACAACAGCTCTTAAGTAAAATTGATATTAGTTTATTTAAATGTAAACTTCTACCGGCGAAAACTTTATCACGTGTGAAAGTATTTACCTGTATATCGTCATCTGGCGTAATTACTCTGCATTTAATTCATGTCATGTCATAAATGCACGTAATGGGAAAGGCGTGTAGCACGCATGGGGGAAGACTTCAAAATTTTAATCATCACACCTGAAAAATAGACGCCACTGATAAGATCGATTATTGTATTTATTTAAAATGGCATGACTTTAAATGTTTAGTACGTATGTGTAAATTGTGCTCATCAGTTGCCGTGGTAACATTTCACTTTTAACTGATTCAATTTAGAGTGTATTCCTGTAAATTACATCAGCTGTGTATTTCTCTTCGTACATTTTGTATGCCCGTAGTTTCTGCTATGTATAGACTTGTTTTTGTTTAAAGTCTGTTGTTTCATTTGTGCTAGAGAGGCTTTTGTAATTTCGCTGGACACAAAGTAGTTGTTTTCGCCAGTGTTTTGCTGGCACTGGGTTGCCATCATCTCGTCACGCAAATCCATGTTCCATTTATCAATAGAAATTTAAATTTGTTTTGAGTATGAAACAAATTTAACAGTTTTTATATCCGACGAGAAATTTGGTTCTCTAAAGCAAATTATTTGTTATATTTTGTAAATAGTTACTGTGTCGTAGGAAGTTTTAATATTAACATGAAGTACTTTGAAATGTAAATATTTCGAATAATGATGTGTAAATTTCGTCCCCTCTTCAATTCTCGTCTCATATGTTGATGTATGAGGTTTGCTTTTATTTGCATTCATTGCGGTTTAGCAGTTTCAATACCCCGACCGCTGGACATTGTATTTCTGTTCTCCCCTGTTAATCTGTCATTTTTTCCACGGCTCGTAGTGCTTCATGCTTTACTTTCACCATGTCTGTCTGTCTGTCTGTCTGTCTGTCTGTCCGTTCGCCTGTAACAAGCCGAAAACCATTAAAATGTTTTCCACTTTTGGTTGAGATTACATCAGAGTAACGGACACTTAGCATGCATTTATACCCGCGGATTTGACGGAGTGGGGAATCCCCGCCGGGGGATCCCGTGATAGCGTCATCACAGCGCATGTAGTCATTGGCCCTACGCAAATCTCATGTCAGTGGTCAAATTCTCGTCTGTTGCAATTCTTTTGCGACGCTTCGAAGCCGTTATGGTGACCTCAAATCCCTGGCGTTTTTCATTACCATAACCGGGACTTGTATGCACTAGAATTGAATTAATTTGTTTGGGTTTTTTATATTTAAACTCTTTGGCTTTTCATTTTCAGCTACGAAGAACATATATTATTCTACTGATGACGTCACATATGACAGTAACGAATATCGGCGCAGTCTCTAACCGAGCTCGTCATTAGCAAATAATACGTAAAGAGAGCTTACCCCTTCATGTCAATGTAGATTAACAGATTTAAAACCAGCTGTGGGGTAGTTTTGCCTCTCATTTGACATGGTGACCTCCAGTTTGCTCCAGAGATGAGCGGGTTTCATGCATCAGTCCATTTCCCGTTTTCACAGATTAATAATTTTTGCGTATACATGAATGGACTTCGAATCCAAAATACCGAATATTGAAATTGTTGGTGATATTGGCTTCTGTTTTTGTCATGTGTCATGTTGTTGTCCGATGCACTTTCGAATGAAAGAGGACTTTCCGCGACGGGAAGGCAGCGGCTTTTCGAAATTTGTTTTCTAGGTTCAATACTCTCGCTTTTCAACTGTTTTCCACGAGGGAGTTTATTAAAGTGTTGATCTGCGATATTTAGTAGAAATAGATGGCTCGTTAGTTTACAAGTTTCTCGTCTAGGTGACTCAATTAGCACGTCCATAGACTTGTCAAGTTAGAAACAGTTTCGTTAAAAATGTTGAAATGTATACGAATTATGAATTGTAGTGCTTATTTTGATGATTATAGTTAATTCTGGTGTGTTAAAATTCTTAACCGACTGAGCTGCTGTCAGCTTTTGATGAGGGCCTTTGGCCCGTGGAGTTATTGCCAAAACGTCGACCGGATCCAGATAAATGTTGCTCGGAAATTTTCCAGGACGAGAAATGATATGCTTGGGTCAGATGTTGCATATCGTATTCTGCGATGGAAACGCGCCTTGTTGATATGCAAAATGCACATTTGTTTCCAGTCGAATTTCTTTTTTTACCGATGTTTTGTTTACGTCAGCTCCTCAATCCAGCGCCTTGGAACTTGCAATTTGTTTAGAACTGATTTGTTCCTGTCCTACCAGGAGAACTTCCTTCCACCGCACGAGGTCCACGTATGTACTAACGGGCTCGTCTTAGTGTCAGATGTTAAGTTACTTTTCCATCGATTGATACAATAAGTAAAATATAGAGATCTCCTATAAATATGTAGGAGGTGTCCAAGGAGTCCTGTGAAATGTCTAAAAGAAGATGGGATGGTCCATGTGGTGTGTGGTTCGGGCCACGGACCTGTACGTACATTTTCATGAAAATTGAGGATTGGTCATGTAGAAGGCACTCACTGAATTAATTTAAGGTTTATAGAGGCAGAAGCGTTATTTAAAGCCTGGCAGTCGCTTAACTGGTCACAAAATTCGTGGACCCTGTCTATAGCCAGATTAGTCCCATCCACATTTTCACTCCCTGCTTCTTTAAAATGTGTAATATTCTTGTGTTACCCATGTAGTTTATTCCCTTCAGGTTTTGCGACAGGAATTTTCTGCCCATCGTATTTACGATGCGTGCTACACGCTCGGCCTAATGATCTTCCTTGATTTCACCACCCCAATAATATCGCTTGAAGAACATAAATTTTGCCTTTGTTTGTTTTTGGTCTTATGTTCTTTTAATTTAATGGATTAAAATGAAGCGTCGTACACCATAAAGTTGGCGCGGTCGCAGATTTGTACGTCGTCAAATAAGAATCGGCTATCCGCAAACTCTGAACTGGAACACGAGAAGTCTGTTTGCACCTGCGAAGTGTTTTACTGAATGCCGGAGTGTAGCAGAATCGGTCGCTGTTATCGCATCCAAGTTCCTTCAGCTGTTTGGCCGATCATTGCATGGGTGGCATACTTCATCGTCAGTCCTGTACCTTTGTGTTTGTTCTAGTGAAAGAGATAGTTGTGGCGGAAATTCGCAGAAAACGTCATTACCCGTCGAGCTTGTCTGGTGCGTTTCGGAAACACTTGCATCCGCCATTTCAGTTTTGATAGTGGCGTAACAGACTCGCCGCTGTTTTGTTCCGTCATGCACGTGAGAGTTCTGTTAAATTAGTCTGGAAAGAGCTGATAACTCAAAAACTGAGTTTCGTTTACAGCTGTTCACAAAGTGATTTAACGCGATTCTTAATTAAGAAGCGTGAGGTTGGATTGTACGTGGAATCGTTAAATTCCTATTGAAATTAAATCGGATGAAATTTTAGGCGACTGCGTAACAAAATTCGCGTCACTCTTTTCATTAGAATGGGGGGGGGGGGGGGGGGGTGAAGCCCAGAGCCTTGGGATTTTCAATTTTCCGGCATTTTCTTCCCCGGTCAGTCGGATTAGGAGCGCGCGTTGATCCTCGCTAATTTTGCGTAGTGTGGATGCAAATGGACCGAGCAACGGCTCTTAATTAAGCTGTCTTAAATACCTTTCGTCAGCCGAGTTAAGCCTAGTGTTTGTTCGATTTGCTGAATCTGTCATTTGGAGCTTCGTCCCACCAACGCCTTCTACTTTAAAAATATTTAATGAAAGTTGTTACCGACACTTTGTACTGAATACAAATTGAATGAAGCTCCTCATTGTGTAATTTTCTCCTTCCCACTTTTACTTCCTTTGTCTCATGTCCGTTCATTCTCTCCATAACGTCGATATCAGATAACCTTGGTCTGCGCTGTCTCCTTTTGATCAGAGACCTTGTTTCAACACATGTAATAAATGAGTCAGGATACATTTTCATGTATTTTAATCTCCAGACATTTGTTTTGGTAGCAAAGATGACACAATTCTCTAATCAGTATCGTCGTTATAATTCTGAAATTTAAGTGAGTTACGTCGCTTCAAATCATATATTTGTCGTCGTCTGTGCGAGGCGTCGAGCAAAACACTAGAATGTCAGAGTTTAGTTTCTCGACGATCAGCTGTTCTGCCCACCATCGGTCAGTTCCCATAATGCAGTGGATGACGTAATATTAAAATTCAGGTGTCCGATTGTGTTTACATTCTTTAATCAGGAAGATTGTGGAAGCGATTGAATTGTGACCACGTGGTTCGGATAACCACTTTAGCCATAAAACACGGAGCTGCCCCTGCACTGACGTTGGACCGATAACAATGATCGATGTTCCGAAGTGTGATGAGATAATTAAGGGCGGGAGGACATCGCTGTGGCTCAGTTACACGGAGCCCCACCCGGAGCGCTGTTAGTTGCTGACGGCGAACGAACACAACGACCGACATGTTCCTCCTCACAACTGCCAGGAATCCGGGTGTTCTTAATCCACTTCCGCGTGGTGGCTTCGGCCCTTAACTTCATGTCCTGTGACAGGCTTTTCCATGTGTCGTTATCCTACAGGTAGGACCTCGAGGTCACATTCAGGGGCGTGGTTAGTCAGCGCTGTGGCAGGCCACAGTCATTTGCAGTAAATAGGATTTTAGGTACTCGGGGTCCTGAGGACGAAGTTGGCTGTCTTCTGAGTTGTGGAAGCAAGCGACCATAGGATATGACGTAACGAGAAACATCGGGCGATTTTCATAACCACGACGATACGATGGGCCGTTCCTGTAGATGGAATGGGGGAGACAAGGATATCGTACAGAATTACGGTGTAAAAATCTCTTCCAAAACTTCCACTTTGCAAGCTCTAGAAGGAGGTGGGAGTCTGACAGCATCGCGTTCAGTGGCGAACGCTGGAGTTTGAGTGTCAGCGAAGTGGTCACTCCATCGCACGAGCAGGTAGCGTATCGAATTGATTTCATCGTCGGAAAGTACGCGAATTGAAAACCGAGGTTTTCTGTTTTAATTTTGGTACAAATAGTGGATATTTTGAATGCGTTATAAAATGTTTAATTTCCTCCTGTGTGATGCCGACGCATTGTACAGCCACAGCTCACACAAGGCCACTTCTCGCGTCTTTTAATCCTAGGAGGGGCGGAATAATTTCATTTGGACACTCAGTTTGTAATCAGCACAGGCCAGTCCTGTAAATCCATCGAGCCCTGTGGACGGAGCTTGCAGACTGATGAACGGACACAATACGACTGAGCAAATGCGACTTTCCGGACGTCTCAGTGACTGCGCGACTCACTTTTAGTAGCAAGAATAGCGACGTTCTACTTGCGTCATTGTTCAGGTTTGAACGTATTGACTATTGTTTCAAGATAAGTGAGGGTCACGGACCGCTCTCTGTGACTGGTTTCAGTATGAATTCCGGTCGGCAGAGCCCTTCTTGGGAAGCGAGGAGTCGCTTATCTGGTAAACAAATTTCCCGCTTTCTGCGAACCGGAAATTTCATTATAGTGTTCAAAGGAGCTGCCATTTCTCGCTCTCATGAAGACGTTATTTTAAAATTGCCATCAAAATAACATTTTAAAAGATTCGTGAAAATTAATTTCGAAGCGTCTGTACCAATGTAAACCGAAGGTCAGACGGGTCCAGTACGTCCTACACAAAGACAGGGCAGTTTTATCCTTGCAACTGGAATTTGACACGAGCTTAATTGGAAATGATGATGATTCAAGGTAATGAATGTCGTTACGTAGAAATTTCAAATTTAGGTGTGTAACCTCTCGCCATATTCCTTTTAGAATCCAACTCATTTACGGTGCAACTGACCTGAGGACGATGGACGGACCGAATTCTAATTTATATTTGTCACAAGAAGTGGGCGGAGTCTTCACGAACATTTTTATAATTAATTACTGTAGATGGCTGTGTGAACATTCATTTGGGGGGGGGGGGGGTTTAGGATAATATTTTTTTTTATATCGTATCAAACCATACACGTGTAATGAATATGCCCAGTTTAAAGTACTTTAAAAATTATTTAAACTAGCTTCGGCTTCAAAGCGTCAAAATTACCTAATTGTCGGGGTTGACAGTACGTTATTCCATGGAAGTAGACAATCCCGCATTGCACTGGCGTCTCTAAGGATTCATCCAGAGACAATCTCAGCAGAGGGCAAGAAATATATTGGTGTGTCTTGCTCCGCGAGAGGCTGAAATGGGTCCCAAGGGGAGGAGAAGTTCAGGGGGAACACTGCAGACGATCATCCATCTACGTCACTAGTCGCCAACCAGTTGATCGCGTTGAGTCGTTCGGGGAGGGGGGGGGGGGTGGCGTCCTTTTAAGATTTGGTTGTTCATAGAGTTGCGACATAATGCATTACCGACACTTGCCATCGTCTAACAAATGCGTCACCTGTTAAAGCTTCTAGTGAACAGCGAAGACCTGATTCATGTTTCTGTATCACTGCGCCGTTCTATTAAAAAACTGGTTCATACGTACGCGTTTTGAACCCTTCCTGACCTGACCTACGATATTCCGGAAGAGCGCTTTAAGAAAGAGGTCCAATCTGCAGTGTAGATCGTGTTATTTCGCTACACGCCAAATGGACTTCTTCTTCATTAACAACAGTATTAAATGTGAACGTCACATCCGGCCACTGGATCAGTTGTTTTTAAACCCCTGTTTCACGCAGTGTTGACCCCTGTTTCGCGGTCGTGCCGTATCTGCGAAATGTTTGCTATTCATCGATTTCGTGTGCAGTGTTTCATTTCCATGTTGTACACTCGAAGCGTAAACGCATTTGTGTGGGTCACAATATGAAACACAAAAGTGATTGATCCCTTTGCAGCCGAGTTATGTTGAAAACTGCACCAGCAATTCCTATGAGGTCAGATTTCTTCATAGACCGGTCACAGTGTGACTCGACCGCGACCATAAATCAGTAGTGTAATCGGTTTAATGTGTTTCATCTTCTCATTTGCTGCGATACGACTCTTAATAACGTGCGTTTTGCGTTCACGAAACCCGTGGAGGAAGCCTCCTCGTGGGGATTTTAAGGATAATGTACTATTAAAATTGTCTGGAAAGACGAAGGGCGAGATTGTTTGAGGAGCTGCCTCGAAGTTTCGCGTCGAGGTCCGCGTTTTGTATGTGCCTGACGTAGATTTATTTAAATGCGCTGAGGCATTAGTGCTCCATAAACAAAGCTAATATGGTAGAGTTCTGCAGGAGTTAGTTCTGAGGCGAAACGAGCCCTTTTCCTGAGACTGACATTACAAGTGACCTCGAACGATATTTCTTCAACCGCAGAGAACATTCCTTTGCCACTCCGAGGGTTTGAGATTCCAAGAACAGACCATGACGTATGGCCACGCGTACGTTCAAACTTTGGCAGAGGGAAAAGTGGACCGTCAGACCTAAACGTAGCTACGCTTTCAGAATCCGGAATAACGCGGACACGAGAAGGTAGAAACTCCGTGAAGGAAATGCAAGGAACATTTATTCATCTGATGTTAATGAAGAAATGAACAGAAGTACAGAGCAAAACCAACTGTGTTTTGAAAATTTTAAGGCGTAACGTTATTGTTTTTGGTTGAAATAAAACTGTAGAACGAAAAATATGAATGTGGTCTAATTTATCGCAGAGTCGCTGCCATACTTTTATCAAATTACAAATGCTTTGCTTTGTTACTAATTGTAATAGAATCGAACTACTTTCTTCTCTGTTTACTAGTGGCGAAACACAAAGACGGGAGTGATGAAAAGATAAACGTCACATTCATAAGATAATAGATGAACGAGGAATAAAAATGACACGTGTTCTTTTTGAAACGGAAGTGTAAAGACGGCTTAGACTTATTATTTATATCCCACGCGGTAAGGGAATGCTGTTTTGTGTCGTGAATCAATAGGATGACCTCGCAGCCTGGCAAGTGTACCCCGGTCGGCTCGTAGGTGCTGAGTCTCGTATTCCTCCGCTAGAGCCCCTCAGGCGAGGCGTTAAAAAAGTAATTACACGCGCAAGTGAATACTTCAGAAACGGGATTCGATGAACAGAGCTTGTCAGTTTTGTGCGTGCGTGTGCTGTTGAGGTGTGCCAGAAGAAAACTGATTGTGTGTCCAGCCTCATTGTCAGCAAAGTGAAAGGAAATATGTGAAGTTCCTGACGCATTCAGGGGAGACAAACGAAGCAACACGTAAGGAAATAGCGGATTAGATAGGAGGCGATGACAAAAGTTCGGCCAGAGACGCAAAATGATATCATGAGGCGGTGCTTCTGAACGAGGCTTCTGAAGAAATTGACGTTCTGTGACTTAGGGTGTGAGGGAAGCCACAGTTCCTTCGATGGCGTTGGCGGGGTGGACACCCCTGGCTCTGTTTGTACGAGGCGTAAATGGTTCGCCGCTCTAGGAATGAAAACAGAGGACGTTTCAGTGCAGATTAATCGATAATCTTTAATGATTATGGGAGGTCGAATTTAATTTTCAAATTATAGTCTGTCTCCGTGTTTGTCTTACGTGCGTTAGTTCTCGAGTCTCTGATATTGTTGACTGCGTACCTAATTTAATTTCAAAATTGCGTCTAATTTTTGATCGTTCGATGAATGTGGTAAGGACACGACACGTGTATGTACGCGGTAATGGTTCCATTTACAGTAATTGAGCTGTGTTTCGTGTAAACTGATCAATAAGAATGTCCGTCTCTCGTAATGAGTGCGATCTGAGGAATGGTCGGGACGCGTTTCTCGTCAGTGTATAGTCGGTAACACAGCTTCAGCATTTACCGTCCTGTGACGTTTGTGTCATACATGTGATTAATGAATTTTTTTATCAAGTTGCTCACACTGGCAGGAGCCTCTAAAACGCCCGCTTCAACATAAAATATCGTTAATTTTTACTGAATCTGATGCAGTAATTGTCACGATTTCATAAAACTGTTCATCGCAGAGGAAGAACATTCCATTGACGAATCACGTGCAGGAAGAAATGTGAGTCGCACGGAATCGCTTCCTTCGTATTTCATCCAAAACGGCAAGAACATGAACTAAAGTCGCGTTGATTCTTTTTGACCTCAGCTGTACCCACGACCTCCGCCCCTCCTAACCCGTGCCTCAAACGAAGCCACGTGCTCGGTTTGACGGTGAACTCACCGGAGTGTGGACGTGGTGGCGAATATGAAAATCTTGCTCGTGCCGCGAATTGAACCCCCCTTCATTCCTCCCGGAGGCAGTCCCGAACCTCTCTCTCTCTCATATTCTAAATCTCCACCCACCACCGTCTAATTGTCCCGTGCATTTTACTCTGAGAGTAATCTTGAAGATGACTGTCGTCTGCGTTGTAGCGCCGTGTAGTCTGGTAGAAGTTCGCCGATGTTTCGGAGGTACTTGCTGCGTCTGTCGTCAGGGCGATCGGTAAAACTTCTGCCAGACTATACTGCCCCAGAAACCCATCTGTATTCTCGCCTCCGTGAGAACCTCAAATCATACTGAGTAATTTTCGTAGTAGGAACATAAATACGTGGTCCGATTCTGCCGTGAGCATGCCTCAGCCCTGTAATGTCTCGCCCGAATGTATTTTACGCATAAAGTTTATGTATTTTCTTCCCCTTTTGTCGTCATTTTGCGCTTGAAGCGCTTTTATTAATCTGCAGGAAACTTTGTTCGTAAATTAAATCACTTTAAATTGCATTTAGCAGCCCTCGATAAAACGCTGATGTTTCCGAACGTAACTTGACTTTTCGTTACATTTTGTGTGTGAATGTGAATCACTCGACCTTTTCATCTCCTTTATAGCTTATAGAAGGAGCAAGTTAATTTTACGCTCAGTATTGATTTCCAAGCCCGCGTATCATATTTAATGGAATTTTCTTTCCGGAAGGGAACTCAGTGGATTAGTGAAGTGATATTAAATTAGTATCTCCAATGTTATTATGTTCTAAGCTGAATTCCCATGGCACTGCTGCTGTTTCTCATCGCAGTTTTAAGTTGGGCTGGAAAACAAAATGTTTTTGTCAGGGTCTTCCTTCGTCCAAAACGATTTCACTTATTTTCTAATTTGTTTCTCTCTCGCCGTTAAAGTTTTCTTTATTGAACGCCCTGAAGTTGCGTCGTGCTCTGCCACGTTGAGAGCTCTGATGGGTTTGTTCCGAGGCTCTAAAAATGTTCCGTCTTTATAGGTCAATTATTTTGTTAGTACCATCATAAATTATTTATGTTTATTGGGAGCTTAATAACATGTATTATGAAATTTAATCTATGTAGTGTATTAGCTTTGCATAAAAATAATATAAGATTTCTTACCTTCGGTGCATTAATGGGCGGCTTTGGCTCGTTACGAGGCACTCGCTGTGCGCTCCTTAAAGGTGATGAAGTCAGTAGACTCCCTTGTAGCTTTGTAGCCCGCCATACCTGTCCGTCCCTCCGTCCGTCATCAAGCAGAGTGAAGTAGTGGGAACTGAGAACGAACTTCGGAAACGCCCGGTAGTTTGACTCGGCTGTGCGTTACGTGGTAATTCAGAACTCTGCTTCGTTCCGGCTGGGGTCGCTGGAATTAAACGAGGGAGTTTTCGAATTCCGAGCGGACAGATGTCCATTTCTGACGTTAAAGGGCATCGCGACGCTCTGTGACGCCGAGATGAACGCAGCCAGGACTGTGGATATCTTTTTCTTTTCCTTCGTACGAGAAGTTCGCGATTTCATCATGATCTGATGACGGTGATACCGAAGATGAAGGAAAGATACAAAATTTGGGTTGTAAAAAGTGAAGGGGAGGGACCGTGTGGCATATCCAGCCACGTACGGGAGAATGCCAAATGAATATGACGTAATACTGTGCGCTGGATTCAACTGGCTCAGTATATGACCCAGTGGCGGACTGTTGTGAACAGCAATGAACAGTCTGGTCTTGTAGAGGGCGGAGACTTCCTTGTAGATTTATATCTCAGTTGCGCTCACAAGTTAAAACTCCACTTTTACAGAAATTAGTTTAAAAACATTTGTCAGTTTGCTGGAATAAAGCCGTGATTTCACAGCGGTTCCGTCGGGAAATTGTAAACCCGAACTGTTTGGCGTTGAACTCTACAAAAGTTCTGTACGGGACATTCTTGTTCTGAGCAAACCTTATTAATATTAAGTAGAGAGGTTGCATTTCATATTCCCGTAATTACACCGGCCAGGTACTCTCCTTCTCGGGGGGATTTACATGCGACCCCCGTTTGCCCCTCGCCCTAATTAGACCGATCCAAAAGAAAGAAATTTTGGCGCTGCCATAGACGTGCTACGTATCTACGTAATTACTGTAGACTATGCCGCTGCTAGCGTAGTGTTATTTCGCTGAGAGCGATTATATTTTGGCTAGAAGTGAAGAGAAATGTAGCGGAAATGAGGATTGGCTAAACTAGTCTGGGTAATAACTTTTTTACTAAGTAAATTAGATGTGGAAAAATATCTTCACGGCGACTGGAGCCAGATGCCTGCAAAAACGAAACAACACGACTGACTTCAGACCCCAACATAGCCTAGTTTATGTTTTTTGGAAGGTTAATATTTAATCGTGTCTTAGTAGAAAATGTTTTGATAAAATAATTGGGTCTAACAGACAAGGTTTTACCTTAGGTCTGAGGCGTCGTTTTTAATTGAAGCTAGGATATGTCGTGCTGACATCGTGTTTCATCCTCGCGGATAGAATCTGTCTGCCGACGTAGTTTATGAGCGATCGAACATTCAGGAATGATTTGGGTCGGTGGTCGCTGTCCTGATGACAAGCACGTGAATGATAAAGGGACACACAGCTTCAACGTCTCTGTGGTCACAGCGCTGATGGCCGTCAGATGTCAGCTTTTATGAGTTTGCTTCCGACGTGCCGAAACAGTGGTCATTCATTCATGACCATTCTACACGAGAAACGTTTGCTTCCGAGCAAATGCATCCGAGGGCAAACTCGCAGACGCCTTCATCTTCGTGTTCAGATCTTAAAACAATTAAACACCGATTCGTTTGGGGGGCGGGGGGGGGACACAACTCTGAGAAGTCACGTGATCTTGATAAAATGTCATGTAATGTGTTGAGACATGTTGGTGAGCTTTCAGGTTCTCGCGAAGCGAGTATGAAGATGAATGTCTGCTTTATGCTGGGATGTTTCCCCATGTAGTCTGGTAGACGTTTATCGACGTTTCAGTGGTGCGTTGCATTGTTAATTATAAAATGTATCGAAGAATGTGGGACCTGTAGGATATGAACGTACACTTATTGTGGTGTTTCATAAACTGGATGTGAGAGGTTAATTTTTCCTTCGCGTAAATAATATTTCGCGAAAGGTTTATTCAAACACGGGCTAGTAGTTTCTCTAGGAACGCATTCTGGAGACTGCAGTAATTTGTGTTTTTTTTTTCAAGTTCTGTGCAGTGAGATGTTCGCACCCACAGCATTCTATGCTAATCGTCTTTTGTATTGCACGACATCGGGGTTCATGCGTGTGTTCATACATAAAACATTTATTAATGACGTGTATCCATAAGGCTATTATGTTTCCTGTGAATTAGTTATGACGAAACTATCGCCATTTCACAGAGTTCTTGAAGAAGACTGCATTCATTTGTTTCAACTGAATAGGATGCAAGATTCTGTACGCGATTTGCCACAGAGATCGTCTTAGTCTGAATCACCGTGCCTAATCCCCCATTTATTTTAATATTATCCTTCCAGCTCCTCTATGTTGGTCTTGCATTTGACATTTTCCCTTATGCTTTCCGACTAAAACAGCTTTTCGTCTTACGGTAGCCTAACTCGTTAATGCTTCATTTTATCGTCGTAAGAGAGAATGTCAGCGCTCAGAACGGAGTACAGTAGCTCATTACCTCGTGATGAACCCACCTTGTGTTGCAAGTGGTAATGCGTGTAGCTTTTGAAATGTTGCTCGTCGTTTCGGCAACACACAAAATGAAATATTGAGTATGACGCCAGCAGATGATATCTCCGGTCGTATGTGTGTGACAGATTTCTATAAATATGTGGTCGGGCTCCAGAGGGGAAGCTGAGTCGTGGATTTATCCAGTCACATCACATTGCTAAACTCCGGGGGGTGCAGTGCCCTGACCAGAGTAAGCTGAGAGTACAAAATTGCCTGATCTGACCTGAGAACTGGCTAATGAGTCCTGCAAAGTAGGGAAGCCACGAGACAAGAGGTAATTAGCACTTCACTTGTCCGTGGTTTGCGGTGGGGTTCAAAGTTTGCAGGATTTGAGGTTTCCACGGTGATGTGAGTTTTGGTTGTTGGACCGTGGTTGTGTTTCCAGCACGTTCTGCCTCCATCTTGAGGGTTCAACTGAGAAGGGTGAGGGTATTGATGGGTTAATTGCGGTGTCAGGCCAAGGAACACGCGAAGACTGTCCAATCAGAGTTGTGGTCTTTGATATTTTGCTATTTCGGGCATCGCCAGTGAAAGTTTCTGTTCTGTAATTGCACAAACAAACATTATGTGAGGCGTGGCATTGTCCTATGATAGTGGGAGATCACCAGGTCACCTCGTGGGGGGGGGGTGTTGGTTAATAAGTGAACGAAGTGATGACACCGATGACTCATTCGTCCTTCTGGTTAAATCAGAAGAAGCTTGGGACGGGGAAGGATCGCTTTTGTCCTCCACTGCGGGGGATCGGCAGGTGGTGATCCACTTCGCATCGGCGCCATATTGATGCCCATCTGCGTGACCTGAGGACCGCGTCGTCACCCCCTTCCACTCTTCTTCCCAGTCAGTACACTTTATTAAATGACACGCAAATGGCGCGCCTTACTGTCATCTGATGCTACCCGCCAGACGATGCCATGTGTTGATGGGTTGACACTGTCTGCAGTGTGTTAAATCAACCCGATCGGCGCAGCAGAAATTGATTTCCGTGTACATCAAGTCGATGGTCATGAAATTATGTCGCGGAGAACGTTTCTGAATTTTGTTTGACGGACTGGACGACCCGGGTTCGATCCTCGACGGGGGCAGAGGATTTTCTTCCCCCCCCCCCCCTCTAGTTTCTGCGTCCAGACTGGCTCTGGGGCACACCCTTTCCCTCCGAAACGTCGATAGAGTTTTACCAGACTGTGAGGCGCTACAGCCATCTTTATAATCGCCGCGGTGGGGAACAACAGACCTCAGATAGCATCGCGCTTTAAACACTGCATTTGTCTTTCTAACATTTTGACATCCTGTTCATTTTTGGGACAGTAGATCATTTCCAAGTCGTGATTTCTTAAAAAATATATCCTCGAGTTTAAGAATAAGCTGTTTGGAAGTTTCTCTTTTAATTCTTCGAAATTAAGTATTCCGTTCTGAACTATGCATCTCTGAACCCAAGCAAAACTTGAACATCGGCGTCTGTTGTTTACAGAACTCAATAGACGCCCCCGCGCGTCCACAGGCATGCACTGGCGTCTGCCAGCAAGGAGCTGCCTCCTGTCGCCTAGCAACCACATTATTGCGTCTGCAACAGCTGCAACATTTACCAGCTCGCACGTCAGTCCATTGTTTTATCACCACATTTGAGCATTACAGATGTTCTGAAGTTGATCAGACGATCGGGGTTTGATTCCCGAATGGGGTAAAAAGAATTATCTTCACCCCCGTGTTCAGACCGGCTGCGGGGTCCGGCCATCATTTTGCATATGACATGAGAAATGCGTACAAAATTTTAGTCGAGAAGCCTGAATGTAAGAGGCTAATTGGAAGACCTAGGAGTAGATGCGAGGATAATATTGATATTAGTTTTTCAGGAA
Organism: Zootermopsis nevadensis; assembly: GCF_977971745.1. Taxonomy (NCBI): domain Eukaryota; kingdom Metazoa; phylum Arthropoda; class Insecta; order Blattodea; family Termopsidae; genus Zootermopsis; species Zootermopsis nevadensis. Next base: position 27,105,204 of record NW_028259154.1, on the reverse strand, counting down.
AAGGGCGTGGAAGCGTGCACTGGATTCCATTGCCTCAGGATAGGGTCCGGTGGGGTTCCGTAAGAGTCGGGGAATTGCTTGCCCTGCTGAGCGACTGTTAGCGTCTGAAGGTTGACGCAGCTGCATGGAGGCAGTGATTTGGTCGGTGAGACCATAATTGCCCAGGCGACGTTAGAACTTAGCAATTCAGAATCTGCAGAACACGTTAATAATCGCCGTGATTTATTTTGCGTGTTGATAATATTAATATCAATAGACGCAGAGGTTTGTCGAGTCCCTCTGGACCTGGTTTCCATAGCAACATGCATTACTCATGCACCAGGTGCAAGTAACCAGCCATTGTCAATACGGCGTGTTACATGAAATATTGCTACGTCACAATGCGGAGATGGGCCCGTTTCGTGTCGGAACAGATTTCTGATATGTCCTTCGAAAATAGTTAGATAACGCTTTTCCAAAGTTGCTGGGAAATCCAAAACGCACGTCTATAAATAATCCATTGGACGAGATTTGTAAGCTGTGTATTGGATCACGACGTACAAAAAAAAAGGCCTATTGACACAGTACGTCTGCTGCTGTCATGAAAGGAGAAGCTTGTCATTACGTAGGCTTGCGTTCATTATTCATTCGTCTGTTATGATTTGGGTAAAGTCGTCAAATACGTGAGTTCGTGAGAGTCGAAAGCTTGGAGTCTCTTACCTTCCTGCAAGTACAATAACGTTTCGGCGTGTGCGAGCGCTCAAAATACATTTAATCATTTTCTGTACAGGCGCGTTGTCTGCTCGTCCGTCCGCCTCTTTCACCCTCTCTGTCGTCAAACACTATGTGATTAAATTGAGTATAAATTTTAATGACTTTAAACACGAGATAGTCGGAATGTGTTAGTGTTTCCTGACACGACTTACGCACAGTTGCAGCCTAAAACTTCTACCTCATTTGTGATAATACTTATATTTTACTTTCTTTGGGCAAGTATTTTATGACGTATCACTAATAAATCATCTGAATGTAATTTCCACTACAAGAATTTTTTATTAAGGTTGTTTGGAACGAACTTAAGGAGGGAAAAGGTTTATGGTTGAATACAGCTCTGTATATTCAAATACATTTTCTATCACACGCCGTCTGGCGAAGGAAGGAGTAAAATAAGCGAAATCAGAATATTGCGACGCGGAAACAAGGTTTAAAAGTCATTGGGTGGTTAGGGTTAGAACGCGAAACATGTTTCCAAGGCCTCTCCGTACAATTTCCTACTTTCTACGATGTTTTTCTCTCTCCCTTTGCTATAAGATATAAATCACAGCAAGGCTTATTGCGTCTCTTTATAAAACTCGCGGGGTCCCAAAATCTCTGCACCCGTGTTTCTGAGGGAGTAAGAAAAGATTTACTTGTGAATATACGAAGCCGCTCCTCCCCCCCGCTGCAGACCAGGAAGCCACTGACCAGGAAATTACATCTTTCATGCTGTGTTCCGTCCGAACCGCAATGAAGTCCACTTCTCCCGACACACGGAGGCAGCGTCTCAGTATCTAATCCCGGCAGAGGCAGTTTTCCGACAACAGTGATACATGGGGCACAATTTGTAAGGGACGGTGTTGCAGGGGAAAACAAAATTCATAATGGCGGCCCAAATCTGTTGCGAGGGTTTTGGGCGCCATTAACAGTGGTGTGAGCTGCACCCAGAAAACTGGGAAGAGGCGATGTTGCAAATCAGATAAACGCGTCGTAATCCCCGCAATAAACACATCAATTATTTCGGATTAAGAACCACCATCTATCACGTACGCATTATTACACGATATCATATCACAATATATGTCGGGATCGATACATGCAACAGCCAATTTCAGCGCCCCCCCCCCCCCCGGGTGGGGCGAGGGTGGGTTGTATGAGGCTAACGAGTGGCATGGTTGAAGTCCTTTAGAAATTACATTAAGCATTGAAAACAGGTTAAATGAATATGATTTAACACATGTTTTTCTCCTTGTTTCAGGTAAGTGGAGGTTTCTCACGTACCTGGACTCTTTCGCGCCTTCCAAGTAAGTCGTCTTCATCAATGTCTTTACGCGTTCATTTCTAATCTTCTCTTTGGCAAGGACTGAATGTTCGTGTTTTCACAGTGTTTTAGCTTGCGTTAAGATGCCATGCAGTTCGATGAGAGAACGGTAGACCCTAACATCTTAATAGAACCTGATATTGGTGCCATAAACCCTGCTTCATATTTGTTTCTTTCATTATCCGCGAAGTCTGTCAGCAACTATCAGCTTCCGAAAGCCTCGGACGATTCACGCCTGTGCTGCCTTCTGTCGTCTGATAAATATTTATAAAGACACCGACTGTGTTGTTGATTTCCTGTGGTTTCAATGCGGAATAGCAAAACTTCAGTTTTTCAGTTTTAATAAGTGGATGATTGTACACGTTCCGCATGTGAAATCAGAACAATTAAAGCCAGAATCTGACCGTTGTCTAGCTGTCTGACGCAAACCGTAAAAATCACCACGAGCCCCTCAGATATCTTCGTCATTTGAATCGATGACGTCACACAAAAAATTGCAACACGCCCTGTAGAGTCAAAGTTTTCAGTCGAGCCCAGTGTCTGCTATCAGCCCTCTTACAAATTCAAAGGACGAAGCAAGGAAACTAATTTTGAGCGACATTTTTCAGTGACGACTCTAATGACGTGTCCACAAGATCCGGTGGGATGACATGTATTGGCTTCATTCCGTCTGCAAAAGAGAGGTCGTACCATCCACATGAAAAGAAACTTACAAATTACAGGAGTGCATGGCGTGTTTTAGTTTGTCGTATGCAAATACTTCCCCTGGCATCCAGGGACACTCACAAGACAGGGATATGACGTAGCATATGAGATTTGAGGTTCTCACGACAGTAAATGTAACGATGCTATTAAATTATTTACCGTCGTGGCGCCGCGTAGTGGTCGTTTTATGGATGAATGTATTTCCAAGAAAGAGAACAGTGTTGGACATAGACCACCTTTGCACTGTAAAATATGTCACGGTCGCCTGGCAACCATATCAGAGACAGACAAAACGGAAACTATGTATGAATAGTTTATAAACGTCTTATAGCTCGGCTGTTTCATAAATGAACGTTTTGTGTTAGCGTCTTAGGAGGAAAATTTCGAGGTCTTAATTTTTTTAATTTTCAGTGGGTAACGAGAGTTCTTTCCTCGGGGTTTAGACGGCTGAAGCGTGAAGCTCACCACCGACATAAGTTTTATTTGCGTGGATGGAGCTAAGCTGTACGCCTTACTTCGAATATTGTCTCTTTTTTTTTCTTGTAATTTGATGGAACTGCGAAACAAACAAACGAACATCGTGTTGTGCGAGATGATTTATTTACGAACGCGACGGGAAAATATACTAATTAATCGGTTTTCGGGCTGTAATATAGCAGGTTTTTCACTGTTGGAGTATTAGTTTCTTTATCGGTGTGGGTACATGAAAATTGTATTCATTTTCGTAATGAAAGCTTTGATATGGATTAATGAATGAAGGACTGCCGAGCTGATATCTGAACTGTCGAAGTTGACAGCGGAATAATCGGCTGTGTACACCCCTTTTGTGAAGGTCACGGGTCATCACGGAGTTCTGCCCACATCACGTCGTCCTTTTAATATATACTCCTCTAAACAATATTTAAAAATTCGATTCTAGGGAAAAGGTTTGGAGGGTGTGCATTGGATTCGTCTGGCTCAGAATAGAGCGGGATTTTGTGGACACGGTAATGAACCTTTTGTTTTAATAAAAGACGAGCAGATCCTCGATAGCAGAGCGTACCGTTCGCTTGTCAAGGACTCGGCTGCGTTAGTTTGATAGTTGGTTTATGGCTCCCGAAGGCTCATTACCGTGTTCTCAAGATCTGGCCACTGGACCCTGCATTGAGCCAGATTAATCCAAACCGCATCTCCTTAAGGTCCATCTTTATGGTTTCCCTCATCTGCCCCAGTGTCCGACAGGTGTCACGTTTTCGAACTAAAATGTATCCAGCAATCTTGTCGGGTGTCGCGTCAACAGCCAATCGCAGAAGGAGAGTTCAGGCATTTGAATGACGACGTCTCGCGCTTGGGGCCGTCGGCCAGAAACGTCTGCCTTTCTCGGTGGCTCTTGGTGGAGAGACTCGGTAATAATCATATTTTAAAACATGAAGGTGGCTGTCTTCTGGGCTGTCGCGCCGTGTGGTCTGGTATAAGATTGCCGACGTTTCAGAGATACTTGCTGCCTCCTTCATGAGAGCGATGAATGGGATGTGAAATGGAGAGAATTTTTCTGGCTGACGATAGCGTCCAGTGGCGAGATCCGATTCCAAAGAAGGACGGACAATTCCTCGACGAGCTAAGCGACTGTCAGCTTCTTCAGAAAGACTGGGTTACACGTAGTTAGGATCTTCACGCGATATTATTTGGACTGCGACAGCCTAACGATGTGGCAACCATGTTTAATGATCTCTAAAATAGAGTGAATGTCATATCAATCTCAAGTTTCCTTGGTGAAAGTCACTCCCAGAGAAAGAAGCACTTTCTTTAAGCCGTAACCATTACATGGCTTCAGGTCGGTCTCTCGCCGCTGATGTCATTGGACGGCCCGGACTCTCTTCCGCGCTGCTTCTCCTGAAAAGACGAATTGGTAGGATTTCTTTGCATCTTCCGGCCCTCTTCTGCGTCTCGGGTTTCCTCTCGCTTCGCTTCGCGTGAGCTCTTTATTGTCCCCCCCCCCCCCCCCCGTCGAATAACAGAGATAAAACGTCTGCCTGTGATAATAAAGAAGAGACGGTCGATGTTTTCGGGGGTAATTTGTTTAATGCATTAACAGCGGCTGTGATCCGTGTACCAACAGCAAAGCCGCTTAGGGGGGAAAAGAGGGAGGAGGATGCAGATTTGCAAGGCAACTTCTGCAAAGTAGCAGAGTTTTATCGGCTGTAACTTCCGTGAATCGGGCTCCTTGGTACGGAGGTCAGCGTTATTTCTTTCTTTGTGTTGGGGTAGGTTTTGGGTTGGAGTCTCGGTGGAGGGGCCGACTGTCTTGTCTGTAGTTGCCCTCCGGACGGATTCCGGGTTTTATCCTTTGTCGTAGACAGGATCCCTGTCCTTACTTCATGCAGTTCGTCTCTGAAAATTACATTTCCCCCATTCTATTTCGAAGCTGAATTGTTTTATCGTTTTATTTTTACATGGGTGTAAAACTTGGTCTCAGTCTGACCGTCAGGCCGTTCGAGAGCAGAGCATAGATCGGAAAATGCGAACGTAAGAGAGAGGAATGAGGAAGGAAATTAGGAACTTTATAACATGCATTGCACCACCCACCAGATTTTGTGTGGGCGATAAACTGAAAGAAAGACGAGATTCATGGGGCACGTATATGATATCAGCGAAACTTCTGGCTTGTAATTATGAGATTATGGGTTGTACATGTGGTAAATAAGCTGCCATACCAAACATCATTATTCGTTATCACAGGACATTCACAGATTGTCAGCGTTAATCTAGGAACCTGATCAACCGAATTTGGAATTCGCATAAGCTGCGGTGTTATTATGTACAATGTCCTGAACATGGGCGCTGCCTGCTTAGAAGATGTTGAACTAATGCCTCACAAATAAGGAAAAGAGAACTTGCTTTGCAGTTCCCAAGCCTCGCCATTTTGCTTATCAGATGCGGTTACCACTGACGTGATATTAATATCGTCACTGTATACAATGTGGAACATTAAAAGGGCCCAGGTTTATGCATGAAACATAGCAATTTGCAGCTTGCGTAGAATTATTTATAGGTTTCAGACTTACGTAATGTGTTTCCGGGTCTTTTGTACATTACGGGACGATTATTATCTCCTTTAGCTAAGCTCAAATTAATTGTTACTGTTCTCCTTTCAACCCGAAATATATTCAGGCCGTGAGGGGCGTGCGCACTGCGAAATGTACACACAGGGACATTGCGGGTAAAATTGTTGAAAGTCGAGTGATCTGCTTGATCGTTGACGTTTTTATAAACGGCCCGATGTAACAGAAAGAACTTTGTCTGTGTATCTGCGATGTTTGCTGAGATCCATTTTCCGTAGATGGCATTCAAATTGCGTGTGAACTTTGAAATTTATGTTATAGATAATGACTCCTTTTGCTGTAAATACATTTCATTTCAGGATTTATCTTAAAACCACATCGAGTTAAGATTCACGATCGCATACTTTATTTAGCAGAATATTTTAAAGCGGTAACTATATTATTTTTAGGGTTTTAGGTTCTCACGGCAGCTAGAATGATGATGGGTGTCTTTTGGGTTGTAGCATCTCATCGCCCTGATGATGGAGGCATCAAGTACCTCTGAAACATCGGTAAACTTGTGCCAGACTAAACGGTGCTGCAACCCGGAAGATAACCATCTGCAACCTCGCCTCTGTGAGAATCTCAAATCCTACTTAGCAAAGTTTTTTTTGTTCAAACGAACGTTGTTTCAGTCTAATTCTACCATCTCTATAATAAAACATAAATTTGATAAACAATGCATTTTGCGCTAAAAAATCTGCCGTTCGGTGCAAGTCAACTTAGCAAATAGCCTTTGTTTTTCGATTATGTTGTGTGTGCTTTGTCGGCGAAAGATTATTTGTTTGTTTTGTACCGAAATGTTGGCAGTGAAGGGTTTTTGTGCATCGCGACTGAGCGGGAGGGTGGGAGGAAATGTGTTTTACGCTCTTCGGATGGAGTTACTTTTATTACCTGAAACATTCTTCTAATTCCACGCCTGGGCTGAAAGTCCACACGTCAATACAAACCAGAATGAAGACATGGACTCTGGAAAATAGGATTTTGCGTACAAGATGAATTTTAAAAAAATGCAAGTTGCCAAGCGAAAATTCTTGCTGACACATTGGACGAGGAAAATAAAAATAAAACTCCCTTGCCTCGGTTTGTGAAGAATGAGAAACGGCTACAGATAATCCAGTTTTATCCGACGTTTCCCGTTCAAAGAAAAACGGACGCGAAAAAGAAGGGGCTCGAACGATCCTGGGAAGAAAATACTTCCCTCATCAGAAGGGAAAGGAAATTACAGCAGCCAGTGTTGGTAATCCTGATTTATTGGTTTCATTGGTGCCTCATTCACGCCGCTACAATGAACACAAAGTGGATCTCGGAGGCAGAGCTTTCAAATCTCTTCTTACTACATTTCGATTCGAAATGAAAATGTTTCATACAGAGAACATCGTTCCACAGCAAATAAGAATTGGATTCCTCCTCTCTTATCGCCTTCCGCAGATTGTGTCCGGCCTCCTTCTGTTGCGTTCCTCCGTTCGTGCTACGGATTACGGACACTGGTTGCTGCTGGGGGTGATTAATGGATTCATCTGGCTCAAGACAGGATCCAGGAACATCCGGGTTCCGTGGAAGGAAGGGGATTCCTTGGCGAGTTTTTGTTAAGTGCGGTGACAAGACAGTGTCCGCGCTGTGTTCGCTGCCCCTTGCGTCGTCAGTCCGGCCCGTGTCTCCCCCCCCCCCCCCCCCCCCCCCAGTCCCAGCGACCCAAAAAGCCTCGTGGTTCGGAACGTTGCACTTCGCTGGCCTCGAAACACGGGTTGCCCCTTCTCTGTAGCGAGACGTGTGTTGCCATGGCAACAGCGGTCGCGATTTGGCGGTACCAGATTGGGGATCAAAGGATAAGGCGATCACCTCCCCAAGAAGCCGTTTTGGATTCTCAGATGATCTCGAAGTTTCTCATCCTTCATGGAAACGGAGGTTCATTATCGTACTCGTAAGATCACGCAGTTGGACCCCGTCCTGGAACAAGTGAGTCCAGTCAACACCCTCGTACCGTATTTTTTTACATCCAGCTTAATGTTATCCTCCCATTGTGCGTGTATCTTACACGTGGTTTTATTCTCCACTGTCTTAAGTTTTGTATGCACTTCTTAGTTCTCCCACGTGTTCTATATGCCCCGCCCATCTCACAATACTCGATTTCGTTACCCTTATGATATCTGCCGAAGACCACACATTTTGAACCTCTCACTACGTAACTTTCTCTCGCTGTCTCTCCGAGGTCAAGGACGACCGATTGTGAACTCAGTCGTAGGGCCATCAGACATTTCCTGAAATAAATACAATTTTTAGCTTTTCCTTTCCTTCTTCTAAAATTTCTTCTTTGTTAGAGTTGGTCTTCTGGGTTAAACTTCGTGCGGACGTATACGTAGATATCAACGTTTCGAAGGCATATTCAATTCTGAAGATGGAGGCAGAGTGTTCCTCTGAAACATATCGCCCAAAGAACATCATTACCATCTTCACCGCTGCGAGGAATTCTCTTGTTTCGTGGATTTGTAGCTGGAAATTAAACTCAAAATAATTTAAGCGGAAAAGTTGTTGTTTCATAAACAATTTCAGACAGAGATGTTACATTTTCTGTGATTGCTCGTGAGATCAAAATTGTATGCTGAGTAATGACCCCAGTTTTATAGGCTCAGAAAGTGGCAATAGGAAGATTTTATAGCAGTGGAGAAGCAGTTGATGGTATCAAAAACTGTACTTATATAACTTTTAAAATATATTTCAGAGTTGGCTGTTACCAGAATAATTGGTTCCGGTTTACGTGGTAGATTCTTGTAGAGAAACGTAGTCCCAGTTTGTAGTACAGTTATCGCCACAGTCTGCTGTATCGGCTTATGCAGATTTTACCAACAATCCAAAGAATTTTAAGAGACTTCTCTTCGAGTTCTTGAAGCTCGGATCACGCTTTTGGCTTCCGCCTTTCAAACTCGCGGAGAACTTGAAGTTTTGTGACGAATTAATTTGTGTATTTTACAGAACTCGGCTTTAACGTTATCCTTTGGTTCTTACAAGCTGCAGTCCGTGGTTCTTTTTTTTAAAAGTGGATTAAGTAAAGTAGACGCTGCCTTCTCACACCCCTTCAGTTACAGTCCACTTTTACTGTTCGTTCTGCTGAGGGCATCGGACATTAGGGCTTTCGCTCCTGTGAACGATTACAAAAAAATTCTGCAGAACCCAAAAACAGCTCCCGGAAAACTAATTTAGACGAAATCCCTGCTTTTCCACAGTCTCTACACAAACTTGTGGAACGACAGTTTGCCGTTACGTCGTGTTTAAATGCTATATTTGTTGCAAAATAATTGTGCCGCGAATGTTTGTAATTGTTTTTATAACAGCGTTTCATTAAAATGTTATGACACCCAATTTTCTCCCCACCGCCAATAGTTTCATAACATGCGGGTCTCCGAGTACTGGAGATCATCAATACGTCACGGGAGATTCTTTTATTGTAATGACTGAAATCGTTTATAACTTTGTTTCTGTTGGGGACACTGTTGAGAACGTGACCTCATTTTATTATCGTAATTTATTATTTATAAATATTTAGACGTACCCGTTACCCGTTTCGGTCTCAGTTTTTTTTCTACAGTTGGTACTGCTCCTGTGGTTCTTCTGTCCTCATGGAAATTGCAGAACGGACATTCCATTCGGTGTTCCAGCCCTCGAGTTTAGTGTGTGGTCTCCACTCCTGACATCTGATATCTGAAGGCTTTTCAGTTACTTCTTCCCATATTGCACAAACCATAAGTTTTTATAACATTTCTCCGTCTACTTCTCTCCTCTTCAGTTCTTACCATTATCTTGGATTCTTATTAAGTTCTATCAGCTTGAGTGCAAGTTATTATGTCTCTACGGGAGGAAGCTTTTCCTTTACAAAAATTTGTGCCACTAGAGCATTATTTATGCGCAGTTCGGTTTTGTTAAGTACCACGCCAAGAACAAAGATCATCTGCTAAGGTTTGCTGGGGATTGTGACTGACTGTTAATGCGAATGCTTTTGTACTGGGTGTTATTGAAAACAAGACAAAAATAAATAAATAAATAAATAAAAATTGGGTACAGGTTTCAGAGTTGTTATGTTTTAATACGCCGCTAATAATGAAGTCAGAATAGAGAGTTTTGTGTCGCCGTAAACGTTCCTGCTTTAATGATTACCAGCTACAAAACATCTCGTATTATGCGTGATTTTTCATTCCTGTCGAATCGATAAGTAACCGCAAATGTTCTTATAGTTCCCGAAATCACAATTTTTACTCTTTTATTTACGTAATCGCAGTCTTTTCAGAAGAAAATGGATTTTCTTTCGCGAACTGTTTCTGTCCCTCTGTTCGGTCATTCAATTTCACTTTTCACGGAAGACCGTTTCTTGAAAATGGCTTCATCTGACGCGCATTGAAAACGCGTCAGTTTGATGGCAAGATTGCATACATTGCCGTCGCGAACCTCCTACAAGGCGCACGGCGTAATGAGGTTCAGGTCTGTCTCTCTGTATTTAAGACGCAGCAAACTCTTTCGCTGTGAAACAGAAAGAAGCTTCTAGATTTCTGTAAGTAGATTATGAATAGTCTGAGGGCAGAAGAAGGAGGAGGAACATGGTATCTTAGCAACCATTAATTGAATTTATGATTGACATGAAATGTATCGTACTTTTAATATCCTACTGCTGCCAGATACAGTCCATTTTTTCCACTGTGGATACTCAGCTTTATGAGATTGTCTTATCGCCATGTTTTCTTTCCCGTTTTACTCCGCACACGTGAGGTGAATTCTCAGAAGACCAGCCCCCGTTTCGTGTGTGTGTGTGGGGATTGAACCGGACATGGAAGTTTCCCTCCTCTGGCCCTTGCATCGATGTTTTCAGCTCCTCTGTGGCCAGGAACTAGCCTCGATTTGATTGAACGCAAGCTGCGTCCGGCTTGACACTTCGTGAGCACAGGATGAATATGTCACCTAAGAGCTCCTTTAAAATAAGCTGACGCCCCTGAAGATCCGCTGCACGCAGGCTGCATTACAGGACGTCTCAGTTTCGTCCCTGACTAATCGGTCGATTTACTGCTCCGTATTCGGGAGGTCCCGGGTTCAGATCTCCGCCCGGTGACGCCATATTCTCATTCCCTCGAGGCTAATGTAGGAAAGATCCCTTAAACTAAGCCGCAATCGCTTCCTTTCACATTCCTTCAAATTCATTATTTACTAGTTTTCCCTTCGTTCGGCGTTATATAATGTGAGCTGCTGAAAGCATCGTTAAATGACCAACAGTAGGATACTTGATCAGCGAACATGTCACTGCAGATCTCATGTGCTCTATATTATTTTTAACAACGCATAGTTTAATCGGGTGGGGAGATGATCATAAATGATGGGTAGGTAAGGATATGGAAGGAGGCAGTGATGTATCTTGCTGCAGAAGGAACTCATCAAGGTCGCTTCAAGGTCATTCGTTATTCATTACCGTAAATGAATCATCAGTGCATTTCATGTAGACTGTTCGCACTGGGGTGTATCTTAAAGTGATCCGCATTTAAACTTTAGAGCCTGGAATTCATTTAAGGAATTACTTTTTAGTCTTTATAACTGGGACAGCGTAAATTCAACATTAAAGCACTATTATTATTATTATCCCATCTATTCACCACTTTATGGGGTTTTCACTTCCATGTACCCGAGACAGACCTTGTCCCTAAGGTACATATTATTATTTTATAAAGGTGTGATTTCAAAGTGACTGTGTCACAACGTCTTTTTTGCTGTCATAAACTGGTTTCAGGAGGTAAATGCGTTTTCCTCCGGAGGTTCAATATTCAGCATAAACCTCAAGCCACAAGATTTTCCCACGGACTGAACCTGACCTAATGTTGAAGTGTGAGCCAAGTAGCAGATCTCTCTCTGCCTTTGGTCGGCGGGTTGCGGGTGGTCTCTGCGGCCAGAGGGTGAAAGGAGAGGCTCGCCGCTGCTCTTTGCCGGAGAAGTTACCTCAAAGAACAGCCTCCGTCCACCTTAACCCTGGCAGAGTTAACATCTGCGTGCCTTTGTTGGGTGGATTCCGTTTTGGCTCCTTTTGTTTTTGTGGTCTCTCGTGTTCTCTGTACTCCATGTACAGGGCGACGCATAAGTCGCGCAAACTCCTGCAGGTTTTATTAAATTTTATCAAATGCATAGAAAATGGCATTTGACACGCCAAGATTTCGTCGGAAAGTGTGAAGACGTGGGCATGTGTGGGAAGATAATATTAAAATCGATCTTGAAGAAACAGGGTGTGATGGTGTGGTTTGCAATCTCCTTGTGAGGATATTTATGAACCTTCGTATTCCACGAAAGACGGGGAGTCCCCCTCCTCGCTTCTCAACGATGACTTTCTTACGAGAGGGTATATAAGGGTCATAATGTTTTCTTGGTACCAATCGATTCTTTATCCGTATCTGCACAGGGAAAAAAGAGTTCCCTGGTCTCATAAGAACTTCAACAGGTTTTTTAAGCTTCGAGTTAAGTAGCGTCCGTTTTTTACAGTTCTTAATACATAGACGGAGACGTTCAGTCGCATTAAACGACGCTGCATGTCTGCAGGAACTAGCAGTTGTGTTATATCGCCCCCACAGCCTATATTCTGTTGTGTGTCTCCCCACTCTCTACACCTTTCATCGGTCCAGTTTCAAATTATTTAGTATCCTTATTGCATCTGGCTTCTTTCTTGTCCACAGTTTGAGCTAAATAAAGTATGTAAGGAGACGTTATACGCTCAGCCGTGGAGAGCCCAAAGTAACGCTCGTCTAACCCCCCCACCCCCCCCCACCCCCCCGACAGCATCAGCCTCCGCTGCACCACCAAACGAATAAAGTTTGTTTTGGGGAGTTCCTTCTCGGTCCTTGTCTTACGCCCGGAATCCAACGTTGGGTTGCATTTTCCTTCAGCCACGTGTTGTCCCACCGCGAGATATCGCCCGTACAGTGAGCAAGTCGTCAGTCTGAGTCCAGGGAGCAGAGAGCTGATAGTTGCTAAGCTGGAAAGACATTTCTAGTCCTGATTTTGTTTCTGTTTATTTGCAGAAAACATAAATGCCAACTCTGAACTCTGTTAGATTCCATTAAGGAACGCGGTACAGTTGTTATTAATAGGAAATGCTGAGGGAGAAAGGTCGAATGTACTCCTAAAAATATTACAGAAGAATTTAATTATTATTCTGCTAGAAAAATGCTTTAAGGATACAGGCTCGAGGATGTGGATTGGATTAATCTGACTTGGAGTAGGATCCAATGTCGAAATTGTGGGAAGGCAGTGATGAAACTACATAAAAGGCAGGGCATTTAGTTGGCTAGCTGAGCGGTTGTCGGCTTCTCAAGAAGGACTTTGAAGTTACTTGATTTACCCCGCTCAATTGAACAGGATCGTACATCTGCGTCTATATATTCCCTGACCAGAATTGTGTATTTGTTTCTCATCTAACACTTGCGTGCCGCATTCCTAACCCATCTCATCCTTCTTGATGTGTTAACCCTAATAGTATTAATTGTTGAAGGGTCACACTACATCCTTTAATCATCGAAGTTCTTTAAGTCGTTTTAAAGTTTAAGCGTATTGCTTAATGCACAGACTCTAGAGCGTCTTAAGTTCACTTAAGGATATGATGCAAAGGAACGAGATAAAAACAACAAAGCTGTTTCTTTCTCGAAATTTCAGTGTAGTGAAGGGAAATCTAGCAGCGCGGTGTTAGGTTTTGGTTAGCGAAGTCTCTCTGCTCTGTATTTCCACGAAGGAAGTGCCTTAAATGTCTCAGTTTAAACTTATCTCGTTTAAAGTTCCTCCCTGTAGCAAATAATCAGACTCGCAAAGCGAAGAGAAAACCTGCATCTTTATTAGACTTACATTAAGATACGAGTTTCTGAAAACGCAACGTTTGTTCAGAGATTTATAAATCAAGTGTCTCAGTATCACGTTGATGATTCGCAAACAAATTGTGAATGGCGACTTACTAACTACCCGAAGTCGTTTCCTTTCTCATCCTTTCCAGTTCATTATTCAGCAATTGTCATATCATTCAGCGATGTATAATATAACCTGCTTAGTGCCAGACCAAAAATGTCGCACTTCGCTGTGTTATACGAGTGTTCTGTTGCCATGGTTACAGGATCTGTCTTCCGTTCGTCTTGGGTGAAGGGTTGGATGTCGACCGATCTGTTTATAACAAGAAGACTGGAAACGATCTCTTTAACATCATTTGAGGCAAATGAAAGCCTGTGACGATATCATGTGATTTCGATAGCCAATTAAATGTGAACCTCATACAGATATATTGACTGGCCGGGAAATTTCATATCATCCTATGTTTTAATTAATTCCGTCAGCCATATTTCATTGAGATATGTATTTCCGAACTGCGCGTTTGAAGTATTAATACCGAATTATCGCTTCTGCCATTGACAGGAGTAACATAAAAATACTGCCATATTAATAGGAGAATACTAAATTGTAAAACCAATTTCCATGCATACTTTGGTAATGAATTATTCAAATTAGTATTGCTTTTGTGTGTAGGGATTGACTTCCCATATGTACTGTAACACTTGAAATAAAAAGTTAATTGCGTAATATGTACAGACCTGTAGCAGGAAATACGAATTTCGATTCTCACCACGTCCAGACCAGACCTGCGTCGCGTGACTGCGTTTCTACGGGTGTAAGTCGGCCGGAGCTTGTTTCAGATCTCTCCAGGCTTTTGTTCAAAGGTCTAGAATGAACGGAGATTTCCCATTTTGATCTCAGGACACGACAATTCAGTAGAATTAACTTATGTAAAGAATTACGTCACGTTCTGAGACGAGGAAGCGTGCGAGATTGTCGAACACTTGACCGAAAGCCATCAATAACAGGCGTTCTTCGGAGGGAATTGGAAACTGATGAAATATTACCACTAATTCATAAAACTGTCCTGATTGGCCCAGACCCAACCCTGATCCACGTGGATGATTGATCCAAAATAAACGCTTAACAATTAACAATTAAATTAAAATAATAATAAAATTTATGTTAGGATTTGTTCCTGAATGGTTAATCTTATTCTTGAGCTACAGTGATTCTCTTTAATTTTATTTGGTTTATCGAAAAGATTTTTAGCGTGGCATTTGTTAAATAGCTGATAATTAAGGCAGAAACAACAGTTGATTGTCAGAGGTACAGGGTGTTCCAGAACAGGGCACTTCGGAGAATATTTCTACCTGGGAGGGATGCAGTGATAGGAAAATAGATATAACTACGTAACGAGGAACTTTATGACATAGCACGTATGTGGTTAGCTAAGAAATGCATACAAAATTTTGGTTTGGAAACCTGAAGAGAAGAGACAACTCGGAAGACCTGGGAGTAGAAGTGTGGATATTATTAAAATGAATGTTCGCGTAGAAATATTGTTTCAGGGTGTGGATTGTATTTATCTTTGCTGAGGGTAGGGACATGTGTCGGGCTTTGTCAGTGCGACGCGTTGGTAGAGAATGTCCTTGCTTATATTTATACGTATGTGGTGCAGAATTGATTTAGAATTAAAATATTTACCATTTCATTTCATTTCGGTGATTCGTGCACACCAGAATCTGATTATTCATATTCAAAAGTAATATTCAGTGTCACCGACATTCTCATATTTCTGAACATTATTTGAGTGGTCAAATATTTTTGAAAACGTTAGTACGTCTTTATTAAAAATCGAAATATTGACTTCTCTTTCGGCTATAGTGGAAATCGAAAAAGTGACATAGAAGCGTTAGAACGACGAGTGGCAGTAAAAGTTTGAGACAGGACGAGCTGCACCAGAAGGCAGTGGATCGATCGATCGGTCGAGGGTGGAGTGAGAAGGTAAACATCTGGAGTAGTTCACTTTGCAATTCGGAGAAGGATAGTATTTTGACATAAATTACCATAAGTCTGTCTGCCCATCCCGTAGCACCGGTAACGTGGTGCAGTTTAAGACGTTTCAGTACCAGGAACAACGCCATTTGAAGTAAACAGAGAATTTAAAAATGTTAATATAGTTGCATACTCGTTTTGTGCCTGGGGATACAGAGGCTGGACCCACTTCAGGAACCGGTGAGGACTCAATTAACGAGACCCAGATTGGGAACGTGGTTAGCAATGAGACTCCTTCAACCAGCGTCGGAAAATGGTCTTTGTATTTATAACCAACGATTTCCTTGTAATCTTCTGCTATTCCTTACATCCACGAAGTAAATTCACAATAACAGTTGATTATACAAGCAACAGGCATCTCTGAAACGTCGTTGAATTTGTTCCAGTCTACACAACGCAACGAACCAGAAGACAGATATGTCCACGCTCGCAGCCGTGAGAACCTTAAATATCACTTGTATTTGCGTGGTTGTTCATTTACTAATCTGTACCATCCGACGCTATCTCAGGTTCTGAAGAGTTATCTCCTTAAGCGCTGATTATTCGACGAAGCGGTTGTTGTAACAAGATTCACGTTCTCTTTTATTCTTCTTAAGTTTCGACCTGACACGTTCCCTCTTGCGTGGGTTAATGAAGAGATGAAATTACGAATTGTGCGGTAACCCAATCATTCTGCCGGTTTTCAGCTAAAAGCACGAGAGACTTTGGGGTTTACATGTCCTGCGGTTTCAGTCTCACGAAAGGAAGTTTTGGTTTACCATCCACAGAAAGTGTGACCGTGAAGGCGAGGCAGTTCCTCAAAGCAACCCCAGGTTTCTGGAAGGCATACTTTACACAGGAAGAGATGAGTACTCGGAAACCTGAAGAGAAAATGTCACTTGAGAGACCAAGTTGTTGATGGGTTAAGTTAACATTGATCCGGAGAGTGTGAAAAGTTGATTCATCCGGTTTGCGATAGGGCTCCACTCTTTGTGAGTACGATAATGAATCTTGAATGTTTTTCAAGATGGACTCGTTCTGTAGAATTAAATTGGCGTGTACAGTGCGATGGGCACCGGCTCGTGAATTATGAACGCCTGGAAACAGCCCTTAGAGTCAATACTGCTCGTCGGCGAGTTTAGGGGAAAATGTTAAGTAATTCTATTAAATACCGTAGAATTGAAACGAGGCTCCGTATCCAATATCTTCCTACTGACATGTTTTTCCTATGCTCTCGCCTGAAGTTCTAAAAGGAAATGATATATTGAAAATATTGTTCTGCAGGCCAAATCCTTCGAAATTGCTTTTGTTGTGGTACTTTTGTTATGCACCACTGCGTGCAACAGTGGCCTGTGAGAATTATTTTCAATGCTGTGTTGTCTGCTTGGCGATTTGTATAACCAGAAACAGCTGTTAACAGCTGTTTCTGGTTATAATGTGTCATTCTATAACATTGACATTCTTATTCATCCATTGTTGACAGAAATGTATGTTCTCTCTCACATAAACACTAGCTCTGTGTCATTGTTGAACAAGCAACAATTGAATTGTCTAATGAACAGTGAACTGGAGTCTTTTTGTGGATAAAATTACTGATGCAATGCAGTTCATATTTTATTTCACAATTATTCACACTTTGCAGACACGTAAATGCTGTTCTTTGTGTAGTGTTAAATAAATGTTTCTGTTAGATATTGACATATTCTTCATGCCATATACAAACGCTCCATAAAACTGTTTAAAAAATCATTAGACTTTTATTTGTGTTTCATGTAGGCAAAACGTTGTGTTGACCCATAATACAAACGTAATTTAAATACGTTCTTGGTCTTTAGATACCGTTCGCTGAACCTAAACGTGTGAAGCCACTTTCATGTGATAACAGCGCAGTTTTTGCATTAAGATATTCGCAATTT
The DNA here is from genome assembly GCF_977971745.1 of Zootermopsis nevadensis. Lineage (NCBI taxonomy): Eukaryota > Metazoa > Arthropoda > Insecta > Blattodea > Termopsidae > Zootermopsis > Zootermopsis nevadensis. The sequence goes on along the minus strand of NW_028259154.1, from coordinate 27,087,577 downwards.
TCCGTGCAGTTAGTTAACAGTTTAGTTCGTCCATTACAGTGTTTTGTGAAATGTGCATATATTTCATCAAATTCCATTTCTACCAAAACGCACTTAATAAAATTTAGTTTATTGTTATGGCTGCCCAAGAATTACGCCATGTTGTGCCATAACCAATTTAACTCTCGCAGAAATTGCACGTCATAATTATATAAATTAAAACGAAATACCAAAAACAATTTTATGTGGTTGTGGTTGTAACCATTTTAAAACGATCGATACCATTCCAGTTCTATAATACTATATAGCGGTATGTTTAGATATTCATTAAAGCTTCAGAATTTATTAGATTAAAATCGCTGTTTCCCAGCAGAGAACCCAAAATTAACAGATGCACCTTGTTATCACAATAGTTACACACGACCCATATTCAACGCAATCTGTCGGCAAAGCCGTGCATTTGTACGTGTAAACAGGTCCGTAATTAAACAGCCCACAGCATTCAGTCTCTGATTTTGTTTTAGGTTAGGTTAGGTTACGTGTTCCGTCACATGACGGAGTGGTTTCCAACCAAACGCTGTGTTTTGGAAGCAAACTTCAGCGTTCAATTTTAAATCAACACAAATGCAACACATTAATCTAAAAACTAGCTTACTAGTCAGTAAATCGGTTATAATGGACCAAGAGATGTAAATTGAGCGTTTTGCCAGATATTATTACAGTACTTAGCTACCGGAATCACGGACTGCATGAATGTCGAGTTTAAACGGAGTTCATATATAATTAATACGCACAAAATAAATCAGCAACACTGTTATTCTAACCCTTGATATGTTAGTGGTTACAATCTGTGTTTCCTGTTTTTATCGCGGCAAATATTTGATTCTCTAAATAACAAACTTTTGTTACGTTTCGAGCCCCAAGCCTCAAGCAACGAATATTTGATAAATGAATCCCAAAAGAAAACACCATCACAACTATCAGTTGGTTATTGCTGTTTAAGAAAATAGTAGCTGTTTACAATGAGAATCACACGAAATTTATAGACAAAATGCAGAATTTATGATACGGCTGGTACAATACATGTTAGTCCCCACTGGCCTTTCAGTTGTTAAAATATTTTCTGATTTGTAGCGGTGAGTTTTATTTGGGCTAACAAGGCTGGCTGCTAGCTCTGTTGTTGAGCATTGTCGTGTTTGGCTTTGGAAATTCGTGTATTTTCTTACAGAAACTATGAAATTAATTACTTTTACACGCCTGCGACATTTGATCGCTATTATAGTAATTTGATCGTGAGATAATCAGCTTTTCAGCATTGAGCAAGCCTTTGAGCGTCTTTTATTCTACAACCGGAAAAAAGTTCGCGTATCCCCGCCCTTCACGAAGTGTTCGTTGGCGTTGCTGTCCCATCAGCGGCCACGTGTCCATGATAGTGACGTCGGGGTTTTAGGTCATGTCGTCCTGTCATTAATCTAGAGTCACGAGTTTGTGACACCAAACACAGGACAGTCAGCGCCATCACGAACTCACGTGTTCAGCCAGTCCTATCGACGTTTCAGTCATGAAATCTCTTTAACGCGCGCGTGTACAGTTTAAAACGCATTTTATTTTTACGATGGGTGTTTTGTAAGCGGGCAGTTACCTCTCTAAACCATTTTATGTGCTTAGCCGTCTCTAATCTGACTTTGCCTTTCTTCATCTCAGTTCTCAAGACCTCCCAACTTTTAAAGTGACCTCTCAGCAAAACTTTAGCCCAAGAGCCCGTTCTTTACCTACGTTTCTCGGTGAATTGTACCGAAATAATTGTGACATGCTTTAATGCAGTATTGCAGGGTTCACGATGTAAAAAGCTACGAAAATCCTCCGTCAAGATACCTTCGCCTAGGTCAAGACTCAAACCCAGGACTTCCAGACTACGAAGCAGGACAAACGACTGCAGTGACGACCAGCAGTTTCTCATTTCATCTGAGCAGCTTCTGTTGCCCCACGAAACAATTTGATGGTTCTAACCTGCCATAAAAGAGGTTATCAGACGCTGGTATTGTCGTTAATTCGGTTTTCGTTGTCTCTCTTTTATTTGGCCGGATTTAGTAGCTTTTAGAAACAGCCTTCTCTATAATGAAAGCCGGTCCGGAGCACGAACCACTCGCAAAGGCAGAAAGAGATTAATGCAACAGTGGGATAAGGCAAAGTGAGGCATCCGTGCGTCATTACACACGCAGAGAGGCTGTCAGTACCCCTACACTTTAAAACCTGTCATGTTACGAAATTTCTTAAAGGACTACGTTACATCGGGGATAATATTAAAATGGATCATAGAGCAGTAGTGTGTGGACTGGATTCGCAGGCTTCAGGATGCGTCCTAGTGGTAGGCTGTTGTGAACATGGTAATGAATCTCCGTGTTTTGTAAAGGACTTGACATTGTCCCGCAGAAACTTATATATTAGGTCCCTTTTCTCGCCCACTGGTCCACGTATTCGTCTGTTTCCTCACATTCTGTGGGCCTGCCTCATTGGACCGTCTGATGTAACACAGACACGTGTGGGTCCTGCATTTATCGTTTTTAAAATCTGGCTTTGAATCCATTTGGAGCAGTTTTATTTATGTTTCGTACTTGGAAACTTGAGGATACATTTCCGTGAAGTATTGTTTAACAAAGGAATTAATTCACTTAAATGTGATTAAGACCCCGTGGTGGGGCGAAGGAGAACTCGGGGGGTAATTAGGTGAACAAGTTGTAGCGTCTGTCGTCTTCCCACTTCTCAGAACCAGGAAACTGTTTCCGACTTGATGATTTATGGGGAAATATTTAGTGGGGCAGAGCGAAAGTCCCGAATTATTTCCCTTCTCCTTCGGCGTACGTACTTCACCTGTTCCTGCCCCTTTGTGTCACGCTCTTTTCAATTTCAGAAAGTGGGAAACAAAGCTTTGTCCCAGACCTGGGACTGTCGTGTTCCTACCAAACAAATTTCGATATTGCTTTCGACGTACGCGTGGAAGCTGTTCAAAAGAAGCAAAGATCATTCATCTCTCGGAGTGTAATTGCAGTTTGAACTGTGGCGGAAGCCGATATAAAACTTCGTAATTGTTTGACTTTGTATCATACATTAACATCTGGCGTACAATTCGAAACGCGTTGAAATTTCACAATTGTTACTCCTAATAAATTGCTAATTTAAGAACGCTGAAGCTTTATTACACGATTGCAAGCTTACACGACAAAACGTACGGCAGCCAGAGAAAAATCAGGCGCGTGTTACAACAAATGAGGACAAAATTATAAGAAAAATATAGCTAACAAATTCTTTCTTGCGGAAAAAATAGAATACTTCGGAAAACTACAGCTAATTAAATTTGGTAAATATCTGCTACCGTTCGGCCCAGAAGCTTCTATCTTCCGTGTTAACAATTTTAGAACGTAAAACCTAATATGCAAGTCTTCTTAAGTGTCGCCTGGTGTTACTTTGTATGGGTTTGAAACTTGGTCTGTCAGCGTGACGGGACAACAGTAGATTGACAGTGTATAGCAGGAGGATATTTGTACCCAACAAAGAGGAAGTAACAGGAGAATGGAGAAAATTACTTTCAGAGGAACTTCATTATTTTCAGTACTTCAGTTTGGCAAAGTATCCAACAAATTATTTCCGAAAGGCGATGGCTTAACTACGTGTTCTCAGTAATCTCGCAGGCATTTATCAACGTTTCGGAGGAAATTTATGCCTCCGTCTTCACGGTCGAAGTAACTTAGACTACACGATGTTAGAACCCAGAAGACGTGAATGTGTGATCGCCATGAAATCTTCTTAGCAGTGGTGCCACACGTGAACGAGTGGAATTCTGATGATTTGTTTCTCTCTGAATTCTTGTCGATTTTGCTTGTGGAAGGAGAGGAAAATAGTATCTCCGCATTTTCGCTTCCGATACGTAAAAGTAATATTTCCTTTGGTTCTTTAATAATGGAGGAGGGAAGAAGAAATTGGATTCTGCGCTGTGCATCCCGCGGTGGTTCACGGAACCTACAAACTAAAGACGAAGTAAGAACAATCAAACTTTAGTACCTTTGCGATATATATCGAGGCGAACTAGGGCATGGGTGGGTTATTTAGTGGGAAGGAAGCGCTGCTTCGTAATTCTGAGGTGGCAAAGCACGCTTTGTATAATCTTGTTGATGGCCGGCGGCGGACGCCCCTTCCCCAGAAGGGTGGGGGGGGGGGGGTGAGGCATCAAGTATTTTCTGTTTTCTTTGCAGCCGATTCCAATAACTTGTGTGAATGTTGTCTGGGTTTACTACAGATCCCGAAATTAAATTACCGCATGTCTGCTTTATGAGCCCAGTCTCGCCTTCTTTATGTTTCTCTCTCTGTCCTGACAATTTCATCTCATACAGTTGTGGTTAAGAGAATCTTCCTCATATCTTCAACAAATTCATTCACCTTAATGTTATCACCCCAACGATTTATTTTTAAGATTGCAAATTATGTTTCTCGACACTCCTAATGATTGTCCTCCCTTAGTTTCGTGTGTTTTCTCAGACGCTCTCAATCAATTTGACTCCGTTAAACTGAGAGCCCAGGACGGCCACAGAAAATGAAGATAAAAGGAGAAATGTATTTATTTATTTCAAGATATGGTTTCTTAGTTACGTATCTCACAAATTTTATTACGCTAGTTTTTGCGTATGCAAATCAGAGTGCGTTTGGAAAAAGATTTCTTGCCGTTCGCCGATGAAGTCGTGTGATATAATGTTTTAATATTCATAAGGCGAAAAATAAAACTTGGTTCATGAAAACAAGTACTCAGTGTTTGGGGTTATCTTCTGCTCACTTTGCGTGTGCAGTGCGTAAGCACGCATTTCTAAGTAGGCACCGGCTGTTAAAATGTTCCATGCAGTTTACGTAGGGAACTGCTGGGTTTATTTCCACCGATAGGAACGGCGGTGATAATGTAGTCATTTAATGTTGTGGTGCGCCGTGAGTACCTCTTAATGGATAAATGCAATAGACGTAATTTTAAGTAGGATTGTGACCATAATAGAAATTTATGTATCGTTTTTCAGCTTCTCGCCAACTTCCGATGTTGCTTTCAGCTTTGTCAGGACTAGGAATAATAAACTCAAAATAAATCCAGTCCGTACCGCGAAGAAAACACCTCACTTCACCATTACAGAGATCAGCTGTTTGACGCTGTTTACTGTGAGAATAATACGAAACACGTAAATAAATTCTGTGGGGAAAATGCATCTTTACTGATTACTAAAGCGGGTGATACATATAGTTACCACTGTGTTATATACTTCCCGACACGTTTAGACCCACCTGGGGCAGTCATGATATTAATCGTGTATTATGTGCTGATGCCATTTATTTATCAATTAATTAAAATTACTTATCCGATCTACAGAACGCATTCTGTAACTCGCAATCCGCTTGTGCGAGCTGATGTTCACGTTAAATCTGAGCATTGAGTTGTTCGTGAGTATTTTTTGCAAAGGTAATTCGTACCAATGCTCAAGACAGATAAGTTTATAAATCTTTAATGTTTACTGACAGGAGCTGCAAGTAACACAAACTTATCCTTCCCAGACTCACAAGTTGTCTTGCCGAAGAACAGAATTGGTAAATTTCACCGCAATCTATCAGAGCATTCAGCTGTCAAAGTTATTGACGCTTAAGACAGCAATGGGGTGTCATGTGTAGCTGAGATCATAAATGATATCGAAAAATGTGGAAAATTGATGTGACGTGTTGTGAAAAGAACGCCAAGCATTTGTTTGCTTTATGGATGTTGATTTCACTATTAACCCATGAAGCACAAGAGATATTACGTGCTTTTAATCAACTGTATTAGCTGTCTGAGTGCGGCCAGAACTCTTTCGTAATTAAGAACGCTTAAAACGAGTGACGTAATTGGACAGAAATAAATTATTAATGAGTCAGGTAATTTTCATTAGTAAACGGCCTCAGCTTTGCGCAATAAACCATTAGGTTTTAAAAGCACAATTTTAATAACAGTGTGCTTTTGTTAGTATTTTTTAGTTCTGATATTTCCAATTAAAATTAATTGCCTTTACGATGTCAGATTTACTTAATCGTTGATTACTGAAGGGTAAACGAAGCTAATGGAACTTTTCCGCTTTCGAATAATCGCATATTTTATGGCGGAAATTGAGATCGCTTATCCACGGAACAAAGAACAATACTCGTTATGAAATTTATTAGAAGAATTTTAATAACTTTAGTGTATAGGTTACAAACTTACTTAATGCAGATGTGTATTTTGTTCGTATTTTCAAAGGGGTTTGAAAACCATAGCTGTGTGCCAATTTTATCACTTGTAATTTTTAAAGTAAAATTGATTCATGCATGAGGAGTCGTATAATGAGATTTAAGATGTGAAATTAATGGCGGAAAGGTTAATTGAATATGTGGAGTCAGAAAATACACAAGCGTGGTCGTAGGAATGAACAATAAGAAATATCGAATTTTGTGTTCAGTTAGAAGTTTTAACTATCCTAACATACTGTCCAACAAATAGAAGAATGGATACGAGGACAGTAATTAAACTTGGCTACATTATCATCCCTGATAAACTGTAAACATAATTCAATTTTAAAGGAATTTTAAAGTATTATAGAGTATCAGATAAGGCTTGAAGGATTAGTAGGAAATATTAATGTACGTAATCAGCTTAATCATGAACTTCCAAGCTGTAGCCATTATATTTTTAAGGTTGTGCGTGCGTGCGTGACGTAAATCACGTCTCCAGTCATTCCCTTCCCTTCCCTCAGAGACTGTCACCGCTACATGACAAGTGTGTGAACTCCAGCTGAAGTTGCCCTAACACACACTTCCGCAATCTTCCTGATTCCTTATTCCCTGTTAATTGTCTCGTAACTACACGTAAAAAGTATCCTAACCAGTGAGGTTAACTTCGGTGCAATTTCGTGCGATGAAATGATAGCGGAGGAACCCCGAGGAAGGACGTCGTTACTGAGACAGTCGCTTCGGGCGAGGTTGAGTCTCGCTGACCGGGTTTCGGTACTGTAGGTTCTTCATTGCAGTTCTGAACAGGAGACGAGAAGGGCTTCTGTCTACATGTAGCAGAGTCCCTGTTGAGACGCTCCTTCATTTTTATGGAAGACGAGGTTTCATTACAGTGTTCACAAAATCCTGCCACGGAGTCCACATTTAACCCAGTCCACATCCCCACACTCTCCATTTTAATATTATTATTTCATTTACTCTGAAGTTTCCTCAAAGTCAGGGTTCTCTCTTTTCTTTTACGTCAGGGCTTTCGACTAAAATTTTGTTTGAATTTCCTCCAAAATGGGTAAGCAGTTTATCTGAATATATTCATAGTAGGCAACTGTTATTACAGCGGCAAGAGAATGTTCGTAATGAGACGAGAACACGCACAGAGTCGCCACTGTCTCTTAGTCCCGTGTTGCATGTACGTCGATTCTGTGACGATGGTGGGAGCAGAGATATGGCCAATATCCGCAATCATCTTAACTGTACCTTGCCTTTTGTTTGTACGCCAGCGTGTTTCACGTTCGGACCACGACGGGATTATAGGAAACTGCCGTCAATGCAGCTGTTGATTTTCGAACCGAACCCTCACGTTCCAGACATCGGTCAGACTTATTTACTCTCTGGGATTATGGTACATAAAACTGCAATAAAATATCTGACTTCACAGTTTATCTCCAGCTTCGTAAACAGCGAAAAATTTGATAACGCATCATTCGAGATAAATCGATTGTATGCTTTAAACTAAAGGTCCCTTTTCTTCTCGGTTAACAAGGATCTGAGAGCCAATTTTGTGTTGTCACAACTAACGCGGCGTCCTTAATATCCACTTTAATAATATTTTCATCTCATATACGTTCGGGTCTTGAAATCCACGGTTTCCAACTAATGGTTATCTACGCATTCATTATTTTCCCCCGTGCATGCTACATGTTCAGTCCATCTCGTCGTCCTTTTATTTAATCACAGTGTCTGGCGAAGATTAGAAAGTTCATGCATCTCAGGTATTCGTGCTCTGAGGTCAGACGTCGTCAATCTGAGTTTTCTCGCTTGATGTAAGATAACCAAATTTCACTCTCCAGATAACGTTGCATTCTGTAGCACGGAAACAGAGTTTTCGCCCTACTTTCGATTGAGGTTTCGAAACGTCTTCCTTTTTACGGTGCAAGGTTGTTAGCCCTGCGACCAACCCCCAACCTGGAGGCCATGGACCGAATACGGACTGATTTCCTGAGCCAGCTAGGTAGACACTGTGCTCAGGAAATCAGACGTGGACTGCCGACAAAATATCGTCGCGTGACGTCTCTGGTTGTTTAATATCGTCTTCACTGTCATCACCGGAATGCCGACGTGGCACTGCAGGCTTGCGAAAGGTCTCCGTGAGTTGAGATGGTTGTAAACTTCCAGGTTCAACTCTCGGAGACAAGTTCTTTGTCCCAGTGTACGCGTTGCAGTAAGTTCTCGTATTGAACCCATAACTAAACAAAGTCAGTAGGAGGGCAGGAAACATTTTCTATGCGTTTTAAGACAGACTTTCGTTCAAGGCCCCTCGGCGAAATATTTGCTTCGTCTGACGTGTAAAAGGGTAATTTATTACGTGTTTTCTTTCATTCCAATTATATTCTGTACGTCATGACACAGATGTATTTGCTATTACCTGCTGTTTCGTATTTTCTGTCTACTTTATTCCCCCCCCCCCTCCCTTGTTCCTTGGTCTTCCCCTCACCCGCCACTCCTTCTTTTTAAGTGCGTAGTGATTCACCGCGTAAGGCACGCGGTAGAACGCACTTTCGCGTTGCAGCCAGATTGCTAACAAGAAAACTTTGTCTCGTGTTATGAATAAAGTCACTTCCTTAATTGCGGATAGAATTGAATTAATATTTATTTTGAAAAAGTGCCCCCACCTCTTTACTTTTATGATGTAGAAAGTAAAGAATCTTGGCATTCAGTTTACAACATACAAACTAACAAACAAACAGTGTCATCTCGCATGTTTGTTTGTTGGCGTTATCTTTGTTTTATCAAGTGGAGTTCTCATCGATTGCGCATTCAGTAAAGATGATGCAGAATAATGCTTCATCCTTAAAATCTGCGAAATGCTGGTACTTTTATTTATAAAAGCTATTCCATTACACGTTTATCGAAGGTCTCTCTCGCTAGATCTCAGGACTCCAAATTACGTAACTGGGAAAATTGTTTTCTTGAGAAGCTTCATTATTTGTGTTCTTCGCCAAACTACCGACGATAGGATGGACTAGACACGTAGCACGTATCGATGAGATGATAAACTTGAGAGAGACAGACATCGTGATCAAGTTCTGAGAGATTTATTTCGTGAAATGTAATGTAGTCCTACAGATGTCGTGTGCCGGGTAGCATGCCCCCTCCTAATATTGATGTGTACATCGCAGATCATAATTAATTACACCGGCCGGTGAGTAGTATCAATGGACGTGACGTCACTGCTCGTTAGTGTTTGCTAGTGTTCTGTCGCAGAATTTGCCTTCGAGGACTGACGGCAGACTTCTAGGCTCCATTTCGGTTCGCTGACGTCAGCATTCGAGCGAGAATTAAATTCGTTTTATGCACAGTTCACCCGTTTATTCAAAGCTGTTCGTCTGTCCATCATATTACATTCATGCATGACGACGCAAAATTAACCAGTTTTCTGATGACTGCTTCGATTAGTCTGTATTAAATAATAACAGGATTTCAGAGGAGAGAAATGTTTCTTGCTGGTAATGGATGGGCGTGGGTCACAATTTCTGATAGATTTATTAAGCGTTCCAGGTATGTCAGTGAGATCGCTTTACTGTTACCGGAAAGTTAAAGGTTTTTCCAGATGGCTGAATTATACTCAATGAGCCCTTTATAGAATGTTAATTTTTGCTGGTAATTCCAGGTGTGACAACGTACAGCAATGTCACTGGAAATTGCTAACTGTACTGAACGCAGGGCACACAACCTCAAACGATGAAACCACGTGTTCCTGATGTTTTATGATTGAAACGAGGTGGCATGCCAATATTATTGGTAATGAATTAAATAATTCACATGATTTCGGTAATTCTGCACAGCTGATTTAGCTGTCCATCGTGGTACTTTCGTAAGAAAACCCCGAGAGGGGTCACGACGGTCAAGCTGACCATAGACGATGAAAAAAAAATAGCTGACGACATGTGGTTTATTGATGGAACTGTCAAATACGTAAACGACGTTTCGAAATGTTAATACCGCCATTTTCCTCATCATCGCCACATAAGAGACCTCTGAAGAATGAAGTTGTGTTTTTCCTCCCCTCTGTTGTGTTAATGTGTGTTATGTTCACTTGTATCTTCCTATGTCAAGGTACACCATAACACAACGGTCCAAAATCATAGTTTTCCTCGCGAAAATGAAGACGCTCTGTGCGTGAATTTTGGGCATAGTTGTGTATTTGTATCCGCGTTCGTTATAAGAGGATTAATCTTTAGGAAGTCTGTTATGTTCCTCGATAACTCTCGAACAGAAGCCGGCATTATGAATGTCCCAGCATCCTCGACGTTACGAAGTAGAAACGGAAATCAAAGAGGAGACGCGATGCTCGAGTATCACTCATTCTACATTGCGTCATAAGAGGAATTAGGGAGATTTGTGACAGGACAGAGCACAATAGAAAATGTCGACCACACAACCAGAACAGATTCTCTTTCTGTTTTATTTTAAATATCTGATGAACGGAAGCCACGTCACGTGACCGGAATTGGATACCGTTTACGGAAGCTGTTACACGTTCGAGTGGAATTAACGTGAGTCTTTACTACACTTATCGTTATCATTATCGGAAAATAATGAAGTTGTTTGAACTTTGTGTCGGTTTCTGTGTCATTGAACAAATATAAAATAAATACTTCACTTTTGTTTAGTCTTACGTTCATTTCTCGCTTTGCGCCTGGAATCAAGATCCCTTTTAATTTAGTTATATTCCTGTCTTAAGTCCACACGAATTTGGTGTTCAAAGCCACTCGCTGCAGAAGGGATCCATCTCGAGGTAAGTCGCTTGAATAATTCAGACGCCACTAAATCTGTCATCGACAATAACAATAGTTGAATATTTCCAGGAAGATGAAAGTTGGTATTGTTTCTTCAGATGAATGTTGAAGTAGAATTATATTAGAAGATTTATTTTGTTACTTGCAAGGGCAAACGAAGTTTTTCGTAGTTTTCGTCTGAAACAAAATTAATTTGAAATGAATACATAAAAGGTTAGCCGTTGCATTCTTATATACTTCGAGGTTTTTTATTGTTATGAGCTAGGGCGTTCGTTGAACCCTGTCTAAGCCACTAGGTCCCTTAGGATCCGTTCAAATGTTGCTTTGCCAAGGGATTATCCGGTTCTCAAGAAGAACTCTGTCCTGTGAAGTTATTACGTAATTCTAATTTAACTCTGAGTTAGAGAAAAAATGCACTTCAGGCGCCAGGAAGTGATAACGTCCTAGAGTCACAGTTTTTATGGTGCGTAGTTATTTTAGTAGAAAGTGAGTACCAGCAAACACGCGTGTGTGTTTAGGCGACATAGCAGATGCACTTTTGAATACACGTAGACTACGAAGTTTAATGTAACACTGAGCATAAATCAGTTTCTCTTATTTTGTTGGTTTCTCAGTCTCTTTCCTTGTCGATTTGCGATACACGACTCTCATTTTTACGTAAATGGTCGTTGAAGTGACATTATGTTTGCCCGTCTGTTTATCGGACTGTAGTTGCTACGCGACCGTAGCTTGGTTTTGTGCAAAAGTGATCTCTGTCCACCACCGTCCTGTTAATTGTGAATCATTTAATGTATAAACCATCGTTTCATCTGCCACGTATTCGGGTTAAATGCACGTACAATTCAAAGTCTGACGCTTTGTGTGTTGTGTCGTTGTCCTGATGTGTTCTATGTTATCGTTCCGGTTTGTGTGGTCTGGTTTTCTAGTTCAATTATCGAGCCGATGGGCAAAACCATCGCGTTGTTGTGTTCCTGCATTAGCTGATACGAGCTGAGTATCTTGACTCAAATCCGGGACATGAAGTGAGTTTCTTGCCCGGGAATTTTCGTGTTTCATTGACGTTGACATAGAAACGTAACCCTATGCATCAGTTATGGGATTGTTCGTGTTCATCGTTGATATCAGCTGTCAGAAGATCGTTTGCACATTCGTCGTGTGTTCCGCCATTGTGTTATGTGAATGCAGACGTGTACCGCCGATGGTACAAACTCCTCGTAACACAGTCTGTTTCGTGTTACAACTGTTGTAGGAAGCCATTAACTGCATTAATATCTCATTCATCTGTTCTGTACACGTTCTTATCGGCTGATACAGGTTAGTCGGTCTCTCACTTTGCCTGGCGCCGCAATTCTCGTTGTTTGCCGAGCCGAATGAGGGGATTATTCTGTTTTCAGGTAAGAAGCGAGCACGAAGTTGCTAAGCAACGGGACTGCTTCGTGAGTGATAAGCCGGGAAGAACTTATTCAGACGAGATTTGACGTCTGGTGTTGGAATCGTTTACAGATAGAACGTGGTCACAGTCAGCGTTCGGGAAAAGGAAACGTTAAATGTGTAGAGCAGGTGCAGTCTTTCTAATACGCTGATTGTAGCCTTTCTTGTCGAATTCCACGCATTTCACGCACGCGCAATAGAAAGAAAGAGCTTTGGTTACTGGAGCCCGTCGTGGGCCACGTTTTGTTCCTTTAAGAGTTATTTAAATTATTCCTTCTGTGCTTAGGTCTTCCAGCTGTTCTCTTCCCTAAAGATTTTCGAGTACAATTTTTACACATTTCTTATTTCCCCCACGTGCGTTGCGTCTCCAAAGAGCACGAGTTATGTATCTCCATTTTATGATTTTTCTCCGTTCTCCCGTTACTTAATCCCTCTTACGTCCACTCAGTGTCCTAAGGGCCCTGTTCTGAAAAGCTATTTGTCGATAGTTCCCCCTTAATGCGAGACTCCTCCCATTTTAAGTAACGCGCAATTTTATAGCTTCCTGTGCCTTAATTTTTACATTTTTTATATAAATATTTTACATTTGTAAAAAGAGAGTACAAAATAGGTTTTGTAGCTTTGATAGGCTGAAGAATAAGAATTTTGTAAATACAAATTAAAATTGAAGTAGGTTTATTATTTTGATCTCACGTTTTTGCCTAAATTCGCGGTCTACATTTCAGCATCTGTCCTGTAGACAAAGCGATTTGTTAGAGGCCATAACAGTTACGTTTTATAAGCAGGGCGTGATTTACAAGTTCTTCGTGTATCGGGCATGCGCGTTAAACTGCACACCGTTATAATTTCTTCGGTCGTTTTGCCTTAAAAAGAAAATTGCATTCTGCCTTATTCTATTCACACGGAAGAAAGAATGTGGTTCTTTAAGAGTAGAAGAATGTGTTATCAAAAGGAGTCTTTGTTGTGGAAAAATGTTTCTGAAGCAGTCCCCTCGGAGAGAGCAACCAGCCACACACTTGTGTTCGTGAAGGAACAGAATTTCGAGATTCTTATTACCCATAAACTTCAAAACCCAAAATTTGTCGGTCATTGTCGTAATTAAGATTTCTCGTAGCCGCGGACAGGTGGCAGCATTGTCCAGTCTTTGTTGAACGCGATTCAAAACGAGTTCTGATACAGGACACTCCAGTTCCGTGATTATGATGGCTCGAGTTTGAGCCCCGACTACACTGACTGAGTTTTCTTCAGAACTCCCAGGCTGACTCACGACTTTTCCGTACCGTTATTAATAAATTGTTTTATTTCTCATTCGACTAACCTAAGGAGTTAAGAAAACGTCGAAAAATACAGCAATAAATGTGTATAATATTAAATAGTAAGAGGGGTATTTGACACTCTCTTATTTTCGATGGGTTATTCATAAATGTGACCTCCAGAATGCGAAAGCAAATTTTTGTTATAGGACGACGGTGAATCCGTGAGTTGGATTTCTTATTCCGCGTTGCCTGGAGACGCTTCATCTCGCATGAAGTGGAATTTTCCGTCGACCACCTCTTCAATAAAGTTATCAACTTCCGTTACAACCTCAGGACAGAGTTTTCTTTCCCTCAGAATTTTTATGGGATCTCCTAAGTTCTGGAAAGTTACGTGAGAGTTCTTCACAGGGCGGAGTTTAAAGAAGACGATGGTTCGTATTCTCTGCTTTCCCCTCTAAAGGTTTCAATTCAGCGAAAATGAACTCTTCTGGTGTTGCATCCAACATCGCAGACGTCGAGGAGGTTAGTTCAGCGGTATGCAGGAACAGTGGTGTAGTTTCGTATCTAAGAATGCCGTCTTCTTCAGGAAGACGATGATGGTGATAATGAAATTGTCATCACACGTTAGTGTGGCACACATTAGTGCTTTTCATTAGTGTTAGTGTTTTGTGCTCACTTGGGTTTGAACGAGAACAGAACACGTAAGTTATCCCAAGTCTTATTTTCCAAAAAAGTTCTTTGCTGTTTCGAGTTTAATGGACTTTATGCGCTTATTTTACTGGAACAAAAAATATTTTAATGGTTGTATGAGCAATTATGTATTCTTCGTGACCTCACTTTTGTAAACATTTATTTTAAAGTGTGTGCACGTGAATGGGTCAGACTCGTATTTAACTTTGCTTCTTCTCCTTTCTTTATATCTGTCACAACTTTTAAGTAACACTTTCTTACGTAGTCAAGACAGAATAATTTCTGTTTCCTTTGCTTTGGGCTGTGTCCGTCTTTTCCCTCACAGATCGAGAATGCCTCGGTTCTTATATGCGGCAGACGTTTCAGTTGATATTGCAGTTCTGGTAGAAGTTTACCGACGTTTCAGACGTACTTTCTGCCTCCATCATCAGGGCGATGAGCTGAAAATAAAGTAGTTTTACCAGAGATCTGTCTTCCTTATTTTGTTATCTGTATCAGATACTGTAAGAGGAATAGAGAATTTTTTGTAAACATTTCCGTGCTGCTTATTAATCGGAATACCAGAAGTGAATTATCGCTGTATATCGTGAAACGTGTATTTGGTAGGCTTTGTCGAGCCCGTGTCTGGACTTGGAATCCACTCAAATGACGGCGGGGAGGAGGGGGTTTAGAGGAAAGGGGAAGTTGGCGCGACCAGATGCAAGGCGACAAATCATTTCCACAACTTGCGCCATATTTTTTCACTCTTGTATTAATTTTTCGTGATATATATATATGTATATATGATACTCCATTAATTTTGTTTTCGTGGTTGTACGGTCTGTTCATGAAAAATGTGTGTTGATGTGTGCAACTTTAAGATTGGAGTTCTGATGTTGGTCTACTGCAAGTGGACTTATAAGTAGAAACCAATGTCTCAGGGGAACCTACCGCCTCCATCTTCAGCCCTGATACTTATAATTAATGTAAAATAGATCGTTATATACAGAAAATTATTATTGTATCATAGGGGATCCCACACGCAAAAGAGATTGCTGATGAATTTCATAAATACGCCTATAAATCGAGACTGTGAACGTTAGTTAGTGTTAATTATTTTCTCTGCGTTTTATCCCGTCAGTGGTCTTAATAATCATGTCTAATCTTTTTCTATCAGCTGACTGTTTCAAATGAATTACTGTTTAGATTATCTAAAACGCTAGGCGTCTCTTTTCGGTTAACAACGAAGCTGTCGGCAGTGGAAATGGATACAGAAATCCACATCATTTTCCAAATCCTTAAAGTTACAAGTCAATATCGAGTTTGTTTCGGTGTTTCGGATTTAATAGACGGGAAAATCGTACTAACAGATTCAGCTCCGTCGTCTGTGGTTGAATTAAGTCACTCTTGCACCGGTTCGTATTGTTTACCGCCAACAGATACGTTAACTTCAGGCCTTATACAATATTCAGACTGCAATTAGCGTGCGTTAGGTTCCAACACCAATTCGCGGGAGATTCTCCTCGCATAAATTATGTTCGGGTGGTATTTCGTTCTGGAAACCTGCAAAATATAAAACTTCTAAATTTCACCGTAGTCTTCCATGTTGAGGGACTTTACAGAAATATTTTGTTTTGCGATTTTTACGTGGTGAATCCCCATCGCTTGAGCATTTATCGCCCACATAAGCATAAATTTTGACTTTCTAGTTTAAATAAAAGTTACGGAAATTTTTTTTAGATATTGAGTAAGCGTATATCAATTATTCTTGTATGTTTAGTATTCCCACATTCCGGAGCAGTGTAATTCGATGCCGGCCAATTAATTGAATTTCTTTCTCGCCGCTAGTTGTATTAGGGCGCTAGTCGACGTTCTCACATGAGGACCTTAAAGTTACTTCAGACGTTTGTGGTTACCCGATCAAGAAATTCCTTCCCCGTGTTAAAGAAAAGGCGATGGATCTTTTGCATGGAAAGAGACCATTCGACTGTTACACGTGTGTGTGACGTAAGAAGGAAGTTCCGGGCGTTTCAAATGATACGACTATTATGAAGTGTTAATACCGTGCCATCGTTAACTCATTTTTGGAAGAAACCTGTAAACTTTGAGCTTATTTCCTAAATTATTCAAATTCGGAGTATTATTAAGAAATTAAATGTAAATTACTCATCACAACAACCCCCCCCCCCCCCCCCCCCCCCCCGCTATAATCGCTTTGGTTTTTTGGTTGCGGTTACACCCGGTAATGCCCTGCTCGCTTTGAAAGTCCATGTACCAGAGAATTTTTCTGCCTGTTACAATCCACATTCTACAAATTAAACTCTCCGTTTTTTCATTCATTGTTTCGTCTGTGACGAATGGAAGCCGTGAAGCGGAATTTGGAAGTAATTACTTACGTAGTTACTCTGCCGTCCTGATTTACCAATTATGGGACTGCGCGTTAAAGCAGCGAATAATTCAATCAATAGCGCGGAGTGAAGACAAATGTCCCGTGTTTGTTGGTGTTTTGTGATTGCTTGAAGGGACAGGTGTTGCAGCCTTGTCATGCGAATTTTCACAAAGTGAGATTCTCAAATTGGTTGATTACAGTAATTTCCCCTCTTCAGAAAATTTCATTATTTATTATAACGACTGTTTATAAGGGCTGAGTGTTTGCTGAAGTAAATACAAAAACACCTTAGCTCTTGCAAACACGTTTCCATAGCAACGGAGGTAAAGAACCACACGCACAGTACGCTCGTTGTGTCCCTCTCATTTGTAACCCGGGGCAACGCGAAGCTTAGGTACGCTTTCCTTGTTCGTCGCTAATCATGAATAACTCCACAGTTTCTTAGGATCGACTTTAATAATATACTTTTACGCCTATGTACAATCAATCAGTGTTTTCGACCAAAACTGTTGTGTCTTAAGTCTCCAGTGCGTGCTACACTGCCTGTTCATCTCGTCTTCCTTGATTTCATCATACGTAACTTATTCGCAAATGTCCGGCGTTTTGTTCCTGACAAATGAAATTATTAATGTAGTTCATAGCACACATGGTACGGTTAATTGGTATTCGGAAGGGCCCGATTCGATTCTCGACTAAAAGAGGGAATTCTTGCCGAGACATTTGGTGAATTTTCTCGCTTTACGCAGATTCTGAAATCAGACCTCAAAGCAGGCGACATTTCATTTATTTCCAGTGACTTTGTCATAATCATCTTCTTTACCGTAAAAAGTTGTATAAGCGATGTCAAACAAGCAACAAATGGTGCCAGATGTTAGTCTTGCAGTACTTTCTTAAAGATCGCGGATCTACCGGAGGCATCGGAACGCGTCCTAGCGCAAAAGTTGGCTGCACTGTCCAGAAACCGCGTAGGAGTTGCATAAATAAATTAACTCTGACCCAGTTAACAGAGACAAGCCGAGCGTCGCGAAGTCTCGCATTGACATTGAACAGCTCGTGTTTCAAAGGGTTGAATCCGATATGACGAGCAGTGATGTTAAAAAGCAATTGAACTTTACCCCCCCCCTCCCCCTGTTGAAAGTTCGCCTTGGGTCAAACTACGCTGACGAGGTTCATCAGTACGGGGTCATGACCCTTCATTCTTCTGCGCTGACCTTCTGTGAGGGGAACAAACCGCCCTTGTCCATGGAAGGGCGTGGTCTTAAGTCGGTCTCTCGTTTGAGCCACTCTTGCTCGGCGCCGTGTGTCTTATGTTGAGCTCGAAGTGAAGGCATTGGACTTCGCGGTCAGTCATTATTTATGAAGTTCTTAACATTTTTCTTTGATCCAGCTTTTCCAGCATCTTTTATGAGGCATTTACAAATTATTGCCTTCACTTTTCAGAACTGAAACTGTGATATTTATAAACCTGCTGATAAATACCATGACATGTGCTGGGATACGGATAAGTGACTACAAGCAAACGTCGTAAATCCAAAGCTTTTGTGCTAGAGAATCCTCATTTTCCATTTCTATCTCCTTCGTTAAGTTTTCTCAGTTTGATTCTACTTTGTGGTTGGAATTTGATCACGACTGGTTTATAGTGCAAGAACGATCTTTGTCCACAGTTGTTTCGTTGCATACCAAAACGTTTAATTCTTAAATGCACCAGATAATGGGTCCATACAGACATGTACATTATTCACAAGTTTTCGTAATACGAAGAAGTAATTAAGTAGTTTCATTATTTCAGTGCGGTTTACAAAGAAAGGATCGGTGATTTTCCTCGTATTATATTTTAATATTTTTCGTCAAATCACAATTTTAATAAGATAATAAAATATATAAAATATTTAAAATATCATTTCACGTTCCGCATCGAATGATCGATTTACAAATTGGAACGTTGTAAATCGATCATTCGATGCGGAACGTGAAATGATATTTTAAATATTTTATTATCTTATTAAAATTGTGATTTGACGGAAAATATTAAAATATTAACCTAATTCACAATATGACGCAAATATACTACCTCTTTTATTATACACATTTTATGCATTCAACGAGGTCATTGGATTCAACTGGCTCAGCGACTGTGACGAGATCCTCTGACCACGGTAATAAACCTTCGAGTTTCACGAAAGTCAAAGAATTTATCGACTAGTTGAGACAATATCAGCTTGTCAAGAAGGACCCGTGGACTGTGCATTAGGCAGAGCGAGACGTTCTACATGAGAAAAGTTTGTCGGTCGAAGTGGTTCGTTTATAGACAAGTCAAGAACGCGGATCGGTTACCGGGCTCTCGCGTGCCCTGTCGTGATCAGTCCATTAGAGTTTCACACTTGGTCATTAACTGACAGCGCCAGACGGGAACACAATGCCTCAATCATTATTCTGCCCATTAAGTCTCTGACCTGTTTACAGTCCACATTAACACACCCACCTCAGCTCCACCCCAAACCAACGTACCCCGCCTACCGTATCAGTCACTAACAAGCGTTCACACCCCCGACCAATTACGTCCAGAACCTTCGTTAACATTAAAATTCCTTGGAACGCTAAGAGTCTAGTTGGTAGGCATCGTGTGCTGGTTTGTAAGCTGATTAACTTTTCTGGGCCATAAATTTCACATTTTTAACCGCGTTTATCGAATGCAGAACACTTTACAGAAGGGGTTATCGACCTTTTCAGACTTGGGGTTAAATCCGCTGACTTGCGGGCGGTATTATAATACGTGAAGTAAATTTAATGAAACTCCGTGGCAATTTATTTAGTAATTCTTCAGAGTTAAGGTTAGTATTGACATCAGGCTCGTGTTGCTCAGTATTTTTCTCTAACAAAATTAGCCATTAGTGGGATACTTGACACTGCCTGTGCTGGACTAATATTCCAATATCAGGTTTCATTTCTGGTTGCCGCAGTTCGCATTAATCTCTCTGTAAGTGTTCGTGAGCAAACGCGTTCCATACGACATTTGACACAAATCGTACTTAAGCTACGTACAGACAGTTTGCCGTATTCGTGCGGGATCACGTGCACAGCTGCTGTCAGGTGCTGAGAATGTCCGTACGGCACTTCAGAGTACAGACGAGGAGCCGAAGACAGAAGTCGACGTCGAGGCACTGACCAAGGGCGTATGACACTCTGAAACCAAAAGGGCGTGTAATTGTTTCTATAGACACAATATCACACACTATAAGAGAGAAGGCATCAACCAACCCCCTCCCCCCGCCATCAGTTGATCCGGTTGATCGCAGATTTGTCTGTCTTAGTGTTTTGAGTCTCCGCATAAAATTGCTCCCGGAAGTCCTGTTCTGGTTCTGTCCCGAGGGAATAAGAGAGACGAAACGATGTGACTTTCGCGGTGTTAAGTTTCGACGGATGAAAACAAAATATATTTTTGTGTAGACTTTTTTGATGCTTTGAAATTCGGCCTGTTTCATGCGAGCATTTCTCTTCGGGATGCGTCTTACCACGTTTTCATACCGCGGTTGGATTAAAGACGCACTGGTTTCATTGTCATCCATTTGTGTTGTAGTGATTAGTACAGAGCTGGGTGTTTGAGTCTGATTTGTTAGCCCAGTGAGACGTGATTGGGCGACGAATTTCGACATCGAAGCTGATGTGAAATTCCCTTCTTTGGTCTCCCAAATGACGTACCTCCTGTGGTTATGGGGCGTCTCCACCCTGAGCATCGCAGACAAACCCTACCCCTTAAGTCCAAATACTCTCCTCAGGAACCCTGTTCCGAAACACCCATTGTCAGTGTCTTCTCATGTCAGGCGCGACCAAGTTTCACACCCATAGAAAAGAAGAGGTACGATTTGAGTCTTGCGTGTTTAAATCTTCTCTTTTGTCCTCGAATGTTTTATAATTGAAGCAGGAACCTGATAACGCTTTCGTTTGCTTCTTTGCAGGACGGGCCACTACACGCCGTTCAACAGCAGAGAGGTAAAGTACACACACGCATTTTTTTACTTTGTGTTGTGTTTATTCAAAAACTGTGGGTTTCGTTTTTAAATGAACATCAGAGCAAAACGTCCGTGGGTGTGGACTGCACTCATCTCACCCCGAATAGGCTTTTGTGGTTTCGGTAAAGAACCTTTCATTTCCGTACAGTGCCGGGAATGTATTTGCTGGCTAAGCCACTATCATCTTCTCAGGCACGTAAAACCACGACAATGCTGACTGTGCTCAGTGACTGTCTCCATGTCCAGTTAAAATCAGATCTTCACACCCTAGTCTTATGAAACCCATTTTAATATTATCTTCACTTTTACGTCTGGTCTTCCAAGTGCCGTAAATGAGTCTTGAAATGCTGTTTATCGATGTAATCTATAATAAAGCATGAAGTTTGCGTTGTATAAAACGTGTGTTAAAATCTATGTTCTTATCTAGGTTTTCAACTTGACTTATTAACCCTTTAAATCGAATGGTAACTATACGTACCACCTGCTTCAACGATCAGTAACACTTCGTGTTTATGGGTTTTGTATGATTCTCACCGTAATCAGCGATTATTTCCTTTAACAGCGTTAACGAGCTGATCTTTTTAATGTAGAAGTGTTGTGTTTTCTTTGCGGTACGGACTGAATTCTTAAATATTATTCAGTCTTTGGCTTCAAATAATCATTTTACTGTATAAATTTAAGCAATCGTTTGATTTAAATTTGAGTTTTCCTTTTTTGCATCGGAACGGTGAAGCCTTGTTCTCGTATACGCCGTTTTTATTACTTCGAGCTGTTTTGCAACGCCGCATAATTGCCAGAATTATCCTTTTGAAACATTTAAACGTATCGCCCACCTTTGCGAGAAATACCAGATCTATTCTTTGCGTCGCTGGTCGACTCATAATTATACTCGAATTACGAAAATTGGTGCCGTATTTCTACATTATTTTTAGCTTTTTGTTTCAGACTGGTGATTCGAATACAGTGATACAAATACATTAGAGGTTGGAGAATATAGACCGAAGCGGTTAGAGAAGGGGGGGTCACGATTGAATGGTGCCACAGGGATATTAGACAGTCTCACCAGAAATAAATTACTTGTTTGTTTGTTTGTTTGTATATTCAGTTGTTAACGGAACACATGAAATTTTGTGACTGCCAAGTGTTACCTTCCCCTCTGTCCTTTACAGTTTCACGTAGGGCAAATGCTGTTTGCACAGTACACCGAACAAATGTTATCATGCTCGCAAGTTAATTTGACGTCAGCCAGATCCCACTCATTTAGTGATTGATGAAAAATGAAATTCCGTCGTTTGCATTTTAATAGGCAATGTTCTGGCGCTGTACAATTTTTATTCTGCAAATAAATGGCTGAAAACGTGAAGCTTCAGAAGCTGATATTTGCGTACTCAGTATTCCCGCCTATTACAGAATGACGAGACTGATTGCCTTGCCCTAAAGAGACCACACTGGACCAGGTAAGTCAGTCCACACCTCCGTGCGCCATCCATTAGAAGGTGTTTAATGCAAAAGTAATTCTCTCTGCTGCTAAGTTAAAAAAATTTAAGCAACTAAAATGCCATTGGATTATGAAACTCTAAGTTTAAGTTAATTGACTTCACCAGGTGAGCGACTATCAGCTTCGAAGATATGATTGTATTCCTTGGAGTTTCTTAGATTATGAACATCGGAAATGTTTGTTCCAGAAAACAGTTTCAACTCCTTAGACTTCCTTTTCTCAACCAGGAGCAAAACCTAGAAGTAGCAATACGGGATATTGTTTCTCCACGTCACACGACTGCTATCTTCATTAAACTTTCTGTTATTTACTATCTCAGAAGGCGTAAGATCCAGTTCGCGTTTGACGTCATTGGCCACTCGCGATGTAAAAGTTACGTAAGACGATATTAAGCAACGAATGTGATTCGCGCGCCTTGAGACAGAGAACTGGTGCTTTCATGAAGTGTTCGGATTGTACGCGCTTTCGGAAAACAAGATACAGTAGGCGTTTTTGGAACTGTATAAATATGCAACACTTTGTGGAGACGGAAACAGGAATGACGTTACCGTGTTCAGAAGAGACTCGCCATCGTATCCTGCTGTGAGCCAGTTTAATCTACTCCACGCTATCAGACATAATTGCACAATGGGGAGTTTAATAAAAGTTCTCCGTTTGCTTACATCATTAGAGTGATATAGAATCAAGGACTATGAGATGCTGGTATATGTAGCACGAAAATAATACCGCGGATATGGAAAAGCGCGTATGACGAAAGTCGCGTTGTATCGCTTCCCGAAAGATGTCACTGCTTTACGTGGCCACGTGTATTTGTAGCGGCATATTGAGTGCACTGCGCGCACCTGAGAGCCAATCTGCGTAATGAAGCGGCCAATTACTGCTTATTAGGGTTTCATTACCGCAGATTATGCTCAGTGAGAGAGAGAACCCTTTGCAGGGCTGGGATGGTACGTATCGATTGTCCACGTGCTCCTGAGGAATTCGCTGCGCGGGTGTGTTGGTAAATTATCGATAATTGATGATAACGTCTGGGAAGTGATGGACGCTTTAAAGCTCATTCGTACACGACGAACACTGAGGCTCTGAGCTTACTCGATGTTGTTTTATGCGGTTTTCAGCTACGAAATATCAGCACGCCACGGATTACACTTCAGAGGACGAACAACCTGACCTAAACATTTTAGCGGCAATCCTTACAGCATCTTCCTACTTACTGGTCCTTCCACGTACTGAGTGATCGCGATTCCACTTTCTCTTGTTTTTTATCCGCTTGCCCAGCTGTGAGCCACCTGTTACGTCTTCCCTCCGCCCGCCCTCATAAAATATTTACGCGGGCCAGAGATTCTCGAAAGATCCCGGCGCCTTCTTCCTAAACGCCACGAGAAAAGTTTTGGACTGGGGTGCAGTGGGTGGGGACTTATCTGCGCGGGTCTTAGAGAAAAGGACTTAATCCGAATTGCACTTGGCGTGCGGTCCTCCGTTACGCACTGCGGGAGGGACCCGGATTTTCTGGAATGGGAATGTCAGGACCCTGCCTGGAATATTGATGCTCACTTTTTTTCTGGTGAATAAATAACTGTAATGGTAAGTGTGTTTGACATTTACTGGCCGGAACACGGCCCCGTGACCTTATACTCCACGCTGTACACGCCGCAGGAGAAAGGAAGAAAGACGTAGAACCTGTTGTGCAGAGCTCTAAAGATTTCTTTTCGCGTTTCGATTTATCTGCGTTAGTTCAAGTAATGGAAGTGAAGAGGAACGATGCCTCGGATGCGACATTGGTTTCGGATAAAAGACGCTCTACTTTGCTGCTAGGATAATGGGTTTCGTAAGGAATTAACTAAGGTTTGTAGGGGTTGGACATGGGGTGGTAATCGGTAATCATTAACTGCGTCGCAAATCAGACATTAACATTCCTGAGTTAAGGTAGCTTAAATTATAACCGTCTTTACATGAGAAACGTGCCACAAATGACAGCAGAATTCTGTTTGATTCCAGGGTTAGAAATATTTTTTTTTAAAATTAAAAATTGTCACTGTAGTCCATATTTTCTGATCCAAATTAGACTCATTATTCTTGGCGTATGAGTCTGAAGTGTTATTACAAATCTAAATTCTTCCCTACGTGACTAAGTCGATAGATTCTGACATGTATTCAGGTGGTCCCCCGTTCGAACCTCGCCAGCGATACTGGCTGTGCTGGGGGGCTTCTCGTGATTTTATTCAGACAGTATATATTTTAACTTAAATCAATCAGATATGGCTTGTTCCCCCGCCATTTTCAAAGTTCCTCGAACATTATCTTGTTATTGTGCTTTAAATAATTCCTGTAGTTTATACAGCATCGTTAAATAATACACAGATCACCCAATCCACGCATCGGCTCCACGTATTTGTTTTGGCTCAATCCTGTACTTATACGTTTTACCTGGTAATGACACTGTTGTTTCGCAAAATAGCTCGTTTGTGCTAACTTTCAAGGCCGCCTTTTTTCATACGCCGCTAGATGTCAGTGGCTGGAATTGTAACTAATAATTGGGATCGATTTTATTATCAGTTCAGTGTTATTCAGGGACAGCGGGTCATGTTTGGAAACGGCAGCTCGTGGAAGAGGGGGGGGGGGCTGTTCCCCTGTCACCAGCACGTTTTCAACTCATGTTTCGTAAACGTGCTCAGATAATTTATTATCCACTGTTTGTCCCTGCTGTTTCCAGAACACTCGCAATCTCATGTATACCATTAAAGCCCACTGAGCGCTCAGTTAAACAGCATCCTAAATCCACTGAACACGTCTCTTCACTGAAGAATCAATTCACTCCAACGGCGTATCCTTTCTTGATAAGCTGATAGTTTCTCAGCAAGTTCAACGTGCTTTATGGAACACGAACATTCATTACCGTGTTGACAAGGGCCCACCAATGGTCCATACGCTGAGCCAGATCAGTCCACTCCACACCATATACTTTTAACGATGTCTGAATAGCGTGGAGTTCTACTCTCATGCTGTACCACACGCGTTTATGGAGTTGCGCTTATGTCTTAGAGCGAAGTTGTTATTATCATTAATCAATCACCTCGCATCACTTCAAGTGCGTAGCTTGCGTAACGCTGGGGGTGTTGAGACATCGCGAAAAATGACGTATTCTCCTCGAGAAACCTCTCGCAGACACTCGAACGTCTGCTCTGACGAAAATGGAAACGTACCATTCGAGTACGGATCAAGAGGATTTCGCTCAGGAGCGGAACGCACTTAATACAAAATGTGTATCAGGTTGGATGAGGGGAAAGGCCTTTGTGCCGAGGAGAATTTGCTGCTAAACGTTCTGTTCGTGTCTGCGGACACAGAAGGAAGCGGTATTTAGCGAGGAGAACAAGGACTTATTTGTATGCAAATTTCCTAGGCTAGAAGATTGCCCCTGCGTTATTAGATTACATGCAAAGTTTCGTCACAGTAGCTACCGCTCCCTCCGCCAGCTTCAGTAGGCTACAGAATTAATATAGACTTAAATCATTACAATAAATAAATTTATGGAATTTAGAAGCACATTAAGATACAAAGCACCGAGAATCGTTTCAATTTATCTTAATTTTCGCCAGACACAGAAAGACGAAGCTGCTTCGTTCTACTCGGTGATTGCAAAGACGAGGCAGACTGTGTATTTCTGTGTCTGTCGAACAGACGTCTCTTTGATCTCATTTGCGTGAAGTTGTTAGTTACATTGTGTTCGACGTTGGGCGTTGACGTGTTTACTCAGATTCAGGGAATGCTAGTAAGACTCACGAAAAATAATACATGCGTACACGCACTGGACAGGGAAATCCTGTCTTATTAGAACTATTTGAAGAGCCGGCTTAGGTCAATCAGTATAGTGACTGGACGACCGGGGTTCGATCCCCGACGGGGACCGAGGATTTTTCCTCTAGCCTCTGCGTCCAGACCGACTCTAGGGCCCACCCAGCCTCCTCTCCAATGGGTACCGGGTTCTTTCCCGGGGGTAAAGCCGGCCGGGGCGTGATTCTGACCATTCACCCCCATCTAGTGCCGAGGTCAAGGAAGAGAGGAGCTATACCTCCTCTCCCCCCAAGCACCTACATGGAGTATAGTGGGACAGCTTTGCTTTAGTTTTCAGAACCATGTTCCTTGCCCCTTTGATTAACTAAGTCAGACCTCGACATTAGAGCAATGAGAATAGTTAGCTACTCGGAAAATAAACCTCGTTTTTACATAGGTCAGCCTCTGTAGTAGCACGCTGTAAGAGTGTGTTGTGAGATTGGAGGTTATCATGGCGGTGAAGGTGATCTTCTGGGTTGCAACGCCCCGTGGACTTGTAGTTCTGGAGAGCAGCATCCCCGGGTTGTCTCGCCTTTGCTCTGACAGTCGGTAAATATTTGTACAGATGATCAGTTCCGTTATTCGTAGTTTGAGTCTTTGTTGTTCGAAAATATTTCCTATTTTCTCGTTGCTCGGTGAATCATTTTACTTCATCTTCTTGTTTCCCTTTCATTCCATTTTCGAAAATCAAGTCTTCTTCGTCCGCAAGGGATACCGCGGGGGAAGGAGGGACTAAGTCTATTTCCTTCAGTAAAATTGGATTCCTTCAGATTTAAACAGAATGTAGCTCTGAGACTGCAGTGCGTTGAATTGAACGGTCATGTGCCATGAACATTCAGGTGAAGAAGATTGTAGTTTTTTTTTGAAATTGGAAAATGTTAACAGCTTAAACAATCTGATGAAGAGACAAAAATCTTAGCATGCAGAGTGCTAACGGAAACTTTCTTCTTGAAGAGAGGTAAATACCCGGGGGGGGGGGGGCCTCAGAAATGAAAATTTTGTTTTAAATAAAGTTGTACAAATGGCTGTATGAATGTTAGTAGAACTTACATAAGTTTCGTAGAACTTACCTAAATATATGCACAAAAGAATTATTGGGTTTGATTGATTCTTTGCACACGCAAAGAAAAGTGTTTGTGCTTCATGTTTAAAATAGTTACATTTTATTTACGATTCGATGACATTTTTATCGGAATTTATCTTGAATACGATAACGCTTTCTTGGAATGCGGCTTGGAGAGGTTTTTTTTTTGATTAATCGATGGCTTATCGGACGTTATCACATGATAGGAGAGACCACGCTTTGACATAAAGTGTATAAGACCAATCCCTTGATTTGCTTCAACAAATAATTAAATTTATTTTCCTTTCAAGCTTAAGGGGCATATCTCGTCTAAATATTATTTAATAATTCAGTTCGTACGTCCGACAAAGCCCATTACGTCACATCGCAGTTACAACTTTGCGATTTGTATTCGTGTTTATGTAAATTTTTCGTTTAATCTTTGAATCAAATTTAATCCATAAAGTGGATTCATGTCCACATGCCACGTTACTGAACATTGAGACAGGTGGTACACATAGATACCACAGGCCTGTGACGAGCTAAAAAATAATTTACAGTTTCCTTCCGTGTTTATTCAGCCTGGTACAGTCCGCAACGTTGTGTGTGAATCTACTAGTCATCAATCACACAAGCTTACAAAGCCATCCCATGGCTGTCTGTTTCCATGGTGACAGTGTAAGCTCTCAGATACATGCAGCCATTAAGCGAACACAGTCTGAAGCCCTCACATCGAACCTCGACTTTCGCGTGTGCTTCGTGGCTTTGTTTCTCATTTCACCTCAAGGTGATGATTAAATTACCGTGCTTGGCTTCGTCCTCTGGCTGTTAGTGTACCCTGATGCTTGTTTCGGTATGTCCCGTTGTTATGAAATATTTGAAAAAGAGGACCTAAAGTGTAGAATTGACCAAATATTATTGGTTCGATCATGTAGCTTAAAGGATGATGAGATGAGCCAGGCATGTAGAACGCGTTAGACGGATTGCAATATTATCTTCCCATTTAAACTTTAAGTCTCCTCGTACCTTCGGGTTTCCGCACCAAAGTTTTGTACGCATTTCGTATGTTCCATTCGCGCTACATGCCCTGCCAGCTTCGCCCCCTTAACAGTATTTTATGAAGACTACAAATAATGTTCCTCGTTATGTAAATGTCTCTGTTATCCTCACACGTGCTGTTTCTCAGACTGAGGTGTTCTTACGAGCTTCGTTTATTGTTTATAAAATTCGTATTATTTAGAAAGTGGCTTGAGTTTGAGGTTTAGTGCCTGAGTAAAATACCAGCTTTCGATTTATTCCAACCAGTAGGCGCACAGAATTAATTTCGTAATTTTTCATTCGGAGGGGATGGATTATTAATTCCTTGTATTATTTTATGCTCTCGTACTCAAAATAACGTGGGTCGTGCTTTGCGTCCTGCCTCTCTCCGTCTGCGTCATAGTTTTTGATGCTCTCCTGTTCCCATCGGTGTGTTGGTGTGCGAATGAATTTCAACTTGTCCATTGTCAGCCGATAATAAAATGTGAAACTGTGTGGTAAAAATGTGAGCCACGTTTTAAAGTAGCAACTTTCTACTCTAAAAATTTATTAAATGAGGCGTCGTTTCACGATATTTGGTACATCAAAGACCCGCTCCCACACAGCGGCAGCACGTGTGCTCCCTTAGCTGACGGCTTTCATCGTGTAATGGTTTTCCTCAGACTCTGACTTGCCAAATGTTTATCCGTGTCGTGTGTTTTGTGTTTGATAACAAGGGCATAAGTTAATTTAAATTGCATTTTACATAAGCCCTTCTCACTCAGCAACAAGGTTTCTGTGTTGTATTAAAGTTAAATCTGCTGAAATGAAATAACGACGTGGGTAAACGTCCACAACCCTTGTTCTTCTACGTTGTAATGTGGCCTTGACGTGTGTCCATAGCGACTAAAAATTAGGCGAATTCTAATTTTCATCTGACGCAGAAACTTACAGACATATTAGAGTTTTACAAGGTCGGAATTGCAAATAATTACGTAGATTCGAAAACAGAATAAGATTTATATATAAAAATGCGCAATAAATTCTGTGTTGCTGAGCAGAAAACAAACTCTTGACGTACAGCGAGTGATCACATGTGATAACTTATCATTCGATTAACGTAATGACGATCAATTGAAATATTTGGCTTTTGTGAACACGGTTATGAACCCACTCATGTCCTATAAAATCAGAGAAATTGTATACTGACTAAGTAAATATAGACGTTTCAGGGTCGACTCTGTCTGCCATGCATTTTGTTAGTTTTCTTCGTTGCCTGTACCAGGGATTTAGGAACACAGCCATGTGGGCTGTGACATTCTGTGAATGAAAGTCTCACTTTATTTTCGTGTGATGTTTCCATCAGATAATTTTTAATCTGCCAGTAAAATACTTTCGCAGTGTTCAGTGCGGCTTATGGGGGAATCCCAGGTACCTGGTTTATGTGTTTGCATTATAATTCTGTAACAGACGAGGCCCTACGTGAATTTCTCGCATAGATCATTCTGGGAATCGAAGTAAGCACTGCACAACATATTTCATTTATACACGAATATCTACGAATGATCCATAAGCACTATGCCATCAGTAGCTTAAAGAACAAAGAGAGAAAAAAGCTCAGGTGGAAATATTGTCGAGAGTTTCAATGGATCATTTAACAAAGTAAATAATTGCCATAATATTAATCAGCCAGATTCTGTATTCAAATACAGTGTACCGCATTTAAATAAAAGTGCATTTGAAACGAATAGGGACGCAGCGAGACAAAAGAGATGCTGTGTGAATAGAATTTGATAAAGCAACTACGCGGCTTGGTCACGCAAATGGTCGATGTATTATTAAATCGATTATTAAATGTTCCTGTCTGTCAGCTACCTCGCTCTGTGGAGCCACGTCGTTATTGAGAGGGTGACAATAGTTCGGTTGTTCGAGAGCGCCTTTCATGAATCACGAACATTTGACGTCGTGTAAGCTTCGTTGCATTGATCACTAGAGCCCGCCACTGGAGCCTATCCTGAGCCAGTTGAATCCGGGCTTTAATATTGGCGTAGAGAAGACGATTTTGAAAATTTCAGCCACGAAAAATAGTGCCAGTGGGGGCAGGATCTGTCAGGAGTTGCTGTCTAAGAACTGAAACAGGAAATTAAAACTCGTGGCGTTGTTTCTGCTGTCTTGCGTTCTCCTGCCTGCAGAAACACGCAACACGCGACACGGATGTGTTCACTTGCTCAGTTTGTCGCTGCAACAGTGGCGTAAGTGGCTTCGAAACAGATTTTTGTTAACTCTTGCATTTGTTTTGAGGCCCGCTGTTCAGACCAAGCTTTAGAGCTCAATATGCGATATTTTAGGCCTTCTTGAGAAGCTGATAGTTGCTCATCTAGTAAAGAAACCTCGTCCTTTTGTGGGCCGCAGACGTTTCATTAGCGTGTTTTTAACAATAATCCGCTGCTCCCTATGCAGTCCACACAATTCCACTGTATTTATTTAAGATACATTTTAATATTATACTGCCATCTATGTCTTGGTCTTTCCACGACGCAATGTTTATCTCCCCATGTGTGGTATGTTCATTTTATCCGACTTGAAGATCAGCTTAATAGTTTTTGACGAAAATAAGTTATGCAACTCCTCATTATCTAACTCAGTGATAAGGTACTTCATCCAAAACTGCACCTCAGAACTTTGCCCTCAAGCGCAATAAGTCTGGTACTTCTCTCAGTGCAAGAGACCAAGTTTTACACCCACACATAAGCGTGTGATTAGACAGAAGAATAAAACCATGAACGGGAATTGCACCCAGATCGACGTGATTGCAGTACGGGGCTCTGTACACTGAACAGCTCATTTGCTGAATTTAGTAGGCCCACGAACTTTCTCGAACGCGTTGTGAACCGATTAACTTTGAGGCCACTCATCATTTGGCGACGAAATCATTACCGTGGTACTGTGTCACGAGCAGTTAATCTTATCCCGAAAGAGGTGGTCATATTTCGTATCACGTGACCTGAAACATTCACGACATGATTGATATTAGATTTTGTTGTCTAACATGTGTTAAGATTTGCGTGTAATTGTGCAATATGAGACAGGTCACTTACAACTTCCTAGATTTTCAGTTTCTCCTCCGTCTCCTACCCCATCCTGAGTACGCACGCCTTAAACGATTGGCAATGAAAATATTAGGAAAGTTTTGCTCATTACGTTGCCTAGTAAATGTAATGTTGAGTGGATCTCTCTACATGTTTCTGGGTTTGTAGATTAGTTGGAAATTCTCTTGAGGAATAATTGTGTGCCGGAGAAGTAACTCTCCAGAGTTCGGAGCCCCGAGGTAAGTAAGATGGCAGGGGGGTGGGGGGTGGAACATAACACAACCGCGTCTCAGTTGCAGACTTACTTGATCTGGATCGAGTGACTTGTGTTCAATCAGGGGCCAAGTTCCTCTGGGACTGTTAAGCACTTTGTTGCATGTCTGGATTATGGTCGTTCGTTTTAGAACACTGATAACTGGTTCCGATGAGAAGATCTGTTTAATGATTTCGGATAACAGAAATGACAGCGTCGTATCCATTTAAATTGTTATGGCAAATGTGCAGGGACGCCCTGATGACGGAGGCAGTAGGACCTCTGAAACGTTGGTAAACATCGACCAGACCACACAGCGCAACAACCCAGAAGACAGAAATGTTCATACTCTGATGACGGAGGCAGTATGACCTCTGAAACGTTGGTTAACATCGACCAGACTACACAGCGCAACAACCCAGAAGACAGAAATGTTCATACTCTGATGACGGAGGCAGTATGACCTCTGAAACGTTGGTTAACATCGACCAGACTACACAGCGCAACAACCCAGAAGACAGAAATGTTCATACTCTGATGACGGAGGCAGTATGACCTCTGAAACGTTGGTTAACATC
This sequence comes from Zootermopsis nevadensis, assembly GCF_977971745.1. Taxonomy (NCBI): domain Eukaryota; kingdom Metazoa; phylum Arthropoda; class Insecta; order Blattodea; family Termopsidae; genus Zootermopsis; species Zootermopsis nevadensis. The sequence goes on along the minus strand of NW_028259154.1, from coordinate 27,055,454 downwards.
GACCAGACTACACAGCGCAACAACCCAGAAGACAGAAATCTTCATACTCATCGCCCTGATGATGGAGGCAGTATGACCTCTGAAACGTTGGTTAACATCGACCAGACTACACAGCGCAACAACCCAGAAGACGGAAATCTTCAACTAAGAGACTGTCAGTTTTTCAGGACATGCGTTCTGCATGGAAACGATGATTGTAAGGAAGCTTTCAGGCACGCGCGTACTGAGAACTTCTGTGTGCTTACGCATACAGCATTGTTAAATTCCGAATTACCACCCCCGTACTCCTCCAGTTATTGCCGGATATGTCCGGGAACAGAAGGTGTTAGTGAAGTGGTTGTCTAGTCGGTTATTTAGGAAACTTCACGTGGCATAATTTGTTAAAATTAAGTTTGTCGCCCTGCCTTGGTACAGTAGCGTGGGTGACAGAGAGGGAGTCTGTGTTCTTGCCAACAGACAGACATAAGTGCATTAACATGTCCTTTGATAACAGAGTCTAGTGGCACTTGATAGACACGCAGTAGACATTCCTACGCGCCCACCACCCGCGCAGTTTAATGTGAGCGGGTCTGTTTGAAGTCGCGGGTCCTCCCTGGGGCGAAGGCAATGCGATTACGCCGTTCACAAGCGAAAATTGGCGTACGCAGAGATACACAAGGCAGAAACTTGTATTAATACAAACATTTTGCTGTGTACGGCCCATAATTTGTTATCTGAAGGCGTAGCTTCTGTGTTGAGTATGGTCCAGGTGCGTGACGTCCAAGTTAACGCGTGTGAAGGGCACTCGGTGCTAACACAAAGCACTCGGCAGGGACTTGAAACTTAAACACACGAATCGAAATATAAAACGCTTACGAAGCACCCCCTTAAAGTCCTCTTTTGCCCCGTGTCTGTTGGGTCTGCGGACCGCGTGGCTTGAACTCCTCGTCGACAGTTCCTCTGGTTCACGAACGAAGAAAATTAAAATTACTGCATTTTCAGT